>NC_142737.1:6737500-6850000 GCF_051943395.1 Hippocampus bargibanti
GTTCGCATAGAAACGTTAAACACTTTTACAGAACAACAAGGCCAAATAGATTATATTTTGTTGTCATGGCAACCAATGACAATATGCCCTCCAGTTACACTAACTTTATCCCCATCTCTCACCGTCCAGACCAGATATCCGTCCCTGGAGAACCCAGAATCCCTGAGGAAGAGCGTGGATGACTTTCTGGCATATGCGGCCATGACAGACGCGGGGCTGCTTTTTTCCCCGTCACAGATTGCACTCACTGCTATCCTAAGCAGCGCCTCAAGAGCCGGCCTCAACATAGAGAAGTAAGCAAGTTTGAAATTCCGTGTAGCACAAATAGAAAAAAATTAGCCTCCTGTCTATTGTTTACAAACAATAAAGTGCCTTATGCGATTATGTTTTGTTTGATAGCTACCTGACTGAATGCTTGGGACTGAAGAACGAGCAAGAAACGCTGTCCAAAATGTACGACTCGATGAGACGTGAGTAATCCACCATCAATAAAATGGGAGACGTTGCATCTTCTTGCAAAGTCGGTGAACCCGCCCGCACGCACGCTTCCTTTGCTCGCCTGTAGGCATCAAAAGCCTCCTGAAACGATACGAACTTCCCAAATCTGACGAGGTGAATGCATGTGAGCAGAAGCTGGCGAGGATCCATGCGAAATTTGCTACAAGTTCAAACAAGTAAGGATCATTGTGACTGCCACGGAACATTCAAGACTGTTCATTTCATGACATTTATACTCCATTTTGCAGTTTTGAGTGACACTTGAAATTAAAACCCGTGAATAGTGACGTTTCTCATCTCTAATCGATAAACAGGGATGAGATTGACAAATGAGGAAAAAAGTCTGAAAAAAGGGAGGTGCACACGCATATACTGTTATATATATACATAAATTTGATTTAAAAAAAAAATGTCAGAATGTATTATTTAAAATAACTATGATAATACTCACCATTAATATGGTTTTCTGTTCCTCATGATTGGTAAAAATCCAGCCAAACTATCGCACACACATTAGCTTGCACGCTTGCTTTCTGCTGCCTCTCACAGTATAATAATAATAAGTAATAATACATTTAATTTATAAGCACCTTTCAAAACTCACAAGGTCACTTTACCGTCACAGGATAAGTCTTTCTCTGGGCGAGCAGCGGCAGCCGCACGCGCCAGCGTTCACTCAACCCGGAAGTAACTCAAATAGAATAGTCACTATTCTATTTGTGTTACTTCCGGGTTACTATTCAATAGTAAGACAAATAGATATTGATGCTAACGTTAGCATGGGGCTTGTACCACTGACATCATTTAATCACTGGTATTGTTTCATTGCAAATTAGAATTTATCAAATTAGAACCTGTTCTCTCCACAATGGCGAATAAACTCTTATTCAAAAGGGGGCGTTTACCTGTTTCGACATCAACGGCACCTAAATCAAGATCATCCAATCAAAATGGCACTTTCCGCCAACCGGCATCAGCATCATCCAATCAAAATTGCCCTCTACGCCAACAGAAGCCGAAACAGGAAATGAACAGTGAAAAAGCGAAATACATATTTAGTTTTATCTGGTCATTTTGGTCTGAAAAAGATTACATAAATTAACATCAGTTAATGTGGTGTCACACAAACTACCGGTACATTACAAATTACAACTAGAACAAAAACATGTAAAATGAATTTCTCATTGAAAGGTGTCACTCAAAACTTGCCATTCGGGAGCTCAAATTAGCTTGTGGACGTTTTCTATAGTGCATCCTTTCCACCGTCAGTCAAACCACTTCGTCTTTACGTCACAGCAGTTGATTTTAATTTATTTTATTTTTGCCAGCTTGTCGTATCTACGATACAAAAAAAAAAAAAAGTTCAAGGTTTCAGTTCCAGGTAGAAAAAATAAAAAAGGATAACATCACCAAAAGGTATGAAATAAGAAAGTATCAATACTAACACATCACAGCAGTCGGGTCTTGCGTATCTGGCGGTGGTCTCATCTCACATTTGGTGAGCTCGGTGAGGTCATGAGGTGCGCACTTAGAGCCACGCTACATGAGACAGGCACGGATTTAGACAAAAGAGGCCAAGCCCCCTACCGTGGCGCGGTTACTGCTGTAGTAGGACAGAGATGCGGTGATGTGCTCCCAAGAATAAAAGCAAGAGAAAAGCAGGGTACATGCATACTGACAATTGTAACATCATGAACAAGGAGTCATCTTAAAATATTTGTAATTCCAATGTGACCAACAGATAACTTTATAATGCCCAGAATATGCAGAAGGGGGTGTTAATGTACCACCGTTGCACACATTTTCAAACTGTAGTATGAGTGCTCCCTCTAGTGGTAAGTCACTAGTTAAATGTCCAAACTCCATAATAATAAATAATAATAATAATTATACATTTAATTTCTAAGCACCTTTCAAAACTCAAGGACACTTTACAGTCATGGGATAAGATGTTTTTTTGTGTGGGTGAGCAGCGGCAGCCATTCGCGCCAGCGTTCACTCTGCCCAGAAGTAAGACAGCAGCACAGTTATGAAAGGAAGAGGAAAGGAAAGAAAGAAGTCGAAAAACAAAATACAGGAGCTATAATGTGACTTAACCCGGTCAGCAAATTCAAGTAGATCTTAAAAGTGAAATATAACAGTTGTGTTAATTTTTTTTAATAAAGTTTTGAACGTTTGAGTGTATTCCAAATTGTATTACAATATTATTATTATTTTTAGTTAACTCATTCACTGCCGGATGATGTGCAAAAATGTGTCCACTCCAGTGCCAGGGTTTTTGTCATTTTCACTCAAATTGCAGGACCCATAGAATATTGACTTTTAGGATTACATAAACATTCAGTTCATCGTATCTCACCTTGGACTCTCTTGTGTCATCAGAAAAAAATGGTTAATTCCTAAGTTATATGAGTAAGGAGTTATCTGAGGTTTAAATGGGGGCGGCTGTACAAGATACAATACATACATGATTTATATAGCGCTTTAACAACAGTTGACACTGTAACAAAGCGCTAACATGGACAAAAGGCAAATGCTGCCCCCTCGTGGAAGGGAAAAACATAGCCAAAGATCTGACCAGTGCCTTATCGGCACCCCAGGGAAGAAAAAAACACAACCTGAACAAATTCGGGACTGGCGCTCCACGTCACGCTTTTCAATTCCTGAATAGATTATAAACCAATATGTATGCATTTCATTGTATTTTGGACACCCACCCTCATTTCAAGCTCATATAACTCAGACCCATATAATTTAGGAATTAACTCTTTTCTTCTGATAAAAGAAGAGAGTCTAAGGTTTCTTACACTGCATTGAATGTTTACTTGATATTCTGTGAGTCCTGCAATTTGAGTGACAATGACAAAAACCATGGCACTGAAGTGGACTTTTTTTTTTTGCACGTCAGGCAGTGAGTTAATGGAACACACGGGTCTTTAAGCGTTATTTTTTATATTGGTCATGGCGGGCTGTATTCACAGCGCCACTGGATTTGAGAGTTATGAATGAACAGACAAAAAAGTTTACAACCAAAGATAAGTTAGCCTAGCACCTTATACAACCATACCTCTTTGGATTTTCTGACAGTTTACTCAAAATCAATATACACGTACCCTGCTTTTGAGCAAACCGTCTGCTTTTCATTCTTAAAAGCGAAGTTTATGTAGCGGAAATTAACACATGCACAAGACAGGTTACACACACGTCTGTCTCCTCAACATAAACTACCTTTCTGCCTTTTAGCTACGTCATACAAACACATTTGAATTTTTCATCGACAAAGCATCATAAAAAAAACTTCATGTGGGGTGGATGGTGTGTAGAAACGGGACTTTTAAGGCTTGTGTTCAAATTCCCTGATGACGCTACTTCAGTGCTTTGGTCGCCTTGCTCCCTCAAGCAACCCCTCCCCCGACTCTCTTTATGTTCACACCCATGTGAGTTCAAACAGTTCTGCAGATGATTGTAGCTCAGGTCCATCCCATCATTAATCGTGGCAACACTGTGTCTAAAGCATATTTGGGAACAGCCTTGGAAGGAAAATGTTCACATACGCAGCAAATGTGTATCCATCCACCCCCTCTGCTCTCAGTAGTGGGAGGAGGGGCAGCCATATTGCATTGGAACTATGGAGATAGTAGGCCACATGCTGAGAATTAAGTTGAGGCCCGGACAAGGTTTTGCTCTTTCTGGCTGGCACTTTGTACTCTCAGGTGTGATTCCACGGAATTCACATGACCTGGATGGCAGCCGCCAGTGACATGATGGTGCACTCTGTCCTGGAAGATAAAGTGGACATATTGGGGAAAGGTACACACCCGTAAAATGTGAGTGGATTTGCTACTCTAGTGCAGCGATTCCCAACCAGCTTCACAGTTATTCCATTGTCACGCTATTGCTTGAAAAATGATTGACTACAAATAAATGCGCTACCAGGAGATATGGTACACAGTATATTATTGACCCGTGTTATCGACTTTTTCTTTGGTGAGAGATGAACAGAAAATATGCGTCTTAGCTCAACAAAGGTTGGAAAACACTGCATCTAGCTAATTTATTCATTTGATATGACATGGGGGGGAACTACAACTACGAATGAAAAACTACTAAGGTTGCATTGATGAAAGTGGAAGGTTGTTTGGTCACAAACAGCGATCGTAGAGCTTGGCAAGTCCAGCATATTCCAAACTCATATTTATGAAGTACTACTTAGAATGTCACAAGGGAATCATTTATTGTTATTTTTCTGTGTGACAGCAAACGCAAGCGAGGCTACGAGGAGGAAGGCCATGTAGCAAAAGAACCATGCATAAGAGAAGAGGTGAGAGACCACATTCTACACGATGGATTCGCATGGTTGCAAATCTGCTTTTTGTCATTCAATTTGATGGTTTTTTTTTTTAATCACAGGAGTGGACGGATGAAGACCTCATATGACCACTCGTCTTCAAACTGACCAAAAATGAAGACAAATACATCAATTAGTTATTGGTTTGTTCGGATTGTGCATTATGAATAAAATGTATTTTTATACACCCTGCCTTTCATAAGACAAAGAACAAGCCCATCAACTACTTTACGTACGAAAAACTGTTTAATAAGTGCATGCATGTCTGATACAGTCTGTACTATTTCCCACCCAAAATAAATCTGCTGTAAACACTTTGCACCATACTTGGATTGTCAGATTTTTTTTTGAGGGGGGGGGGGGGGGCAGGATTGCAAAAATTTGGGAGAAAAAAAAGCTTCACCAACAAAATAGCTGATACAAACAGAGAAGAAAAAAATCATTTCATCTCTCTTATATACTCATGATTCCAGCAAGAGAATTTATTCTTATATAAAATAACCAGACTTGGTTTTCTGTAAAAGACTGTTTCAAATCTAAAAAACGGAACAAAACAATCGAACAAAAAAGAACCAAGCTCGTTGCCTTACGCTATCAAAAACTTTGCAAAAGAAGTCAGTCGCTACTTACAGTATAAAAGCATCCTTGCTCGCAGTCCAGTTTCAACAAAAGACATCACTAGCTTCTTCATGTCAGTTTCCTCATACGAAGCGGGGGTAGAGGGGATCGGGGGGTTACACTTTGGCAAAGTGTGCTAGAGAAGGGCGGCGAGGACCGAGAACCCAGTCAGGTTCCAAATAGTGCCCCTTATGTATAAGGGAACTGATTGTACCCAAAATTGGACTCATTCACGCAGTTCAATGGGGGGGGGGGGGGGTCACCAATGCCAGTGAAGTACTACATTGGTTGTACTCAGCTGTTGTTGCATAGCTCTCACGGTGAATGGGACAACATGGAGGGGAATGGATGGGGTGGGGGTGACTATTGGACGACGACGTTATGAGGCGTGGGTGGTGGCGACGGATGGAGTTGCCATGGAGATGGGGGGGGGGGGGGGATAAAAACATGCGAGGTCTTCCCCGGTGCAGCACCCCCAGTGCGGGAGACTTGTCAAAATGTGGTGTTGATGCTGTACTACCTGTTGCTGTTCGACATGGCATATTGAGCCTGCTTCTGTTGGAGGAGCTCCGTGATGGCCAGCAGCTTTTTTAAAACATGCTGCACATTGGGGAGGGGGAGAGAGAAGAGACACCAGTTAACATCCAATAAGTCAGTGATATTTCCCACATTTTTTGCAATTAAACTATTTTCCCAAAAATTACAAAATATAGAGAGGCACAATAGGTCTCGCAACTACTGTGAACAGCCACCGCCTCCATTTTCCTTGGTAGAAGTATCGCGTAACCCCAGGCTCTACTTTAGAACATTATTATTATTATTATTATTATTATACATTTCATTTATATTTGGAAAACCCTTAGGTATTCATCTATTATATTTGGAAAACTTTTTTTCATTCATTGAAAGTGTGCCTTATACTCTCGTACGCCTTATCCAGTCGTACCTCGGTTTATGAACGCTTTAGCTAACAAACATTTCGCCTTATAAATATTAAATTCGCAAGAATATAATCTTGGCATATGAACTAGTTTTCGGGAAACACACGGAGCGCCACAGTGGCTGGCGGACTAGCTTTCCGCGGATGAACACCAAACCACAGCGCCACCGTGACTGCCGGACTATTTTTCCACGCCTCCTTTCTCTGAGTGCATACGTGGCATGTAATCAAGGATACATTTGCTATCATGGATCCAAAAAAGACCCCACCACAGGCTAGTGTTAAGCCAAAGAGGACACAAAACAAAATTACGGTCGAGCAGAAGAAGATCATTGAACACGAACGTACGACAACTTCACTCCGATATCAAGAGGCAACTACATCAACGACCATCACAAAGGTAAATAAAGCGACTTTATTATACAGTACAGTTTATTTCTTTAATTACAATAGAATAGCACATTTATTATACATAAAATAAGGTATATTTTGTGTAGTTTTAAGGCTTATTTAGTAGAAAATTATGTTTTATGAGGACCTGGAAACGGATTATTCTCATTTTTAATGGTTTCCTATGGGAAATTAATGTTTGGAAGACAGTTTTTGCCTTACACACACTTTATGGGAAGCAATTAAGTTCATAAGCTGAGGTATCACTGTATATGGAAAAAGTTTGAAAATACACCGTTCATTGCAGGTGCACCTTATACTCCGGTGCGCCTTATACACGGGAAAATACAGTAGTTTCATGTCAGCAAAGGGACGCACGACTCATCTCTCACCTGCTGAGCCCCCCTCTCATTACTAAGCGTCCGAAGTTCATCTGAGTGTGCGGCGCAGAGCTCGTGCAATGCAGCCAGGTCTCGGGACAGGTCCGTCCTAAAGTGCTCTGTGGTTTCAGGAAGATCGCGAACATTCTGGAAACAAAATCCCGACAGCAACTCTGTGTTGATTGCGTCATATTGCCGGCAAGGATGTCAACCGCGAGGGAAATTTACCAAAAACTCAAAAAAACATTACTTACCCCCAACTCATCCAGGAACATGATCATCCTATGCTTGTTGTTTTTGATAAAAGGATTCACACCCTCCATATAAGGCTCCTGTGTGTGTGAACACAACGGCACATTGTCAGACGATGTCATACCGTCAAATGGCGTTCCAGGCAGATGTCTTAATGTCAGAGATGTTCGCTCGAACACTGAACAAAGGCTCGAATACAGGAAGAGTGTCTTATTGCCGGCAGGGGGCGCAGTTTTCATGAAGCCACTTCGTGTGTGCGCTTCAACGCCCGACCTCAGAAACCATTTTGAGAGTGACCCAAAAAGATGCATACCTATTAAATTTTCAATTGTGGCTTTGATTAAAAAGCTATTTATTTCAAATTACAACCTCACGTTATTCAGTTTATGGAAGACCATTCACCAAGTTTCAGCTATTTCTGTCAATTTTTTCCCTCTTTCTGGAGGTTGACCAAAAAAGATGCGTCCTATTGAGTCCCTCACTTCAGCAATGTTTTCTCCCAAAAGAGGAGTTTGTAAAAGTGATTGACAACTTTGTCAGACGAGTACATGTTTGCTTGCAGCAAAATGGTGGAAATTTGGAACACATCTTGGGAAAGCCATAAATTGACTAAACATTGACATAAATAGCTGAAACTGGTGAATGGTCTTCCATAAACTGAATAGTGTGGGGTTGTAATTTGAAATAAATAGCTTTTTAATCAAAGCCACAATTGAATTTTTCATGGGTACACATCTTTTTGGGTCACACTGTACATGCAAATTCAAGTGATACATTAGTAAAACGCTCCCTTCTTGATTTTAATATCCCTTCAAGTCGTCCCCTGGTACAAGCACCAACATCCATAAACCAACAGAATGTAGACATTTTAACGAGTGACCTTTCCATAAACTGATAGATTTGTAACCTGGCTAATGACCTCTTCCTGTGAAGGAGTTTACCAAGTCCTAAATTAGTCCAAGGCCAGATCTCCTACATGAATATGACAGTTGAACAGGCTATGTCTGTTCGCCTCAAATTGACCCCAGATTCTCTGTGCTGTATTGTAGGCCTTGTAGTCACACGTGTTCGGCTGACTAAGCATACAACAGGATGAAACTTTTAAACACAATAACTTCTATTCTGTCTCATCTCTATCAGTCTCATACCTTTGCACCAAATTCCACTAGGTTGGCGAGGTTCTGAACAGATTTTGCCACCAGAGTGAGGGTCCTGCCCGCTGTTGAAGATGGAGGATCTGTGAAGAGGACAGAAACGTAACACACCAGAATCATGCCTGGGAAGTTTATTGGACGGGTCGAGCAGTAAAATACAAAAGTAAAAATCCGCTCAAAGAGCAAGAAGGAGACGTCTGACTTTTAGCTGGCTGCTTACCGGCAATGATGTTAAACATTCTCGGGTTGAGGATGGCAGGACCGATGAGTCTTAGAAAAACAAAACCACTGAAAGAAAGAGAGAAAGAGACGTACGTTATAACAAAAGGTGAGATGACCGATAAAATGCAATATTTCTTTGATTTGCTACCTATCAAGTGGCTGTAACGTAATGTGAAGTCAATATCTCCATTTATCACATCTGTAAAACTCTAGTGCTTTATGTTCATCATATAACAGTTGATGCAATAAGGCGCTGATTTTTATCAGTAAAAACCAAGTAAGAAAACGTCTTCGCATTTACCTTACAACTCTGGTCCTCATGGTGGTATTAGTTGGCCACTTCTGCTGCACAGATTTTTGCAAACAGCCATAAATGAATCTTAGCGTCCTGGAACAATAATAATATTCAGCAATCATCGACTCATTCAGGATATCGCCATGAAAACGGTACGCTTAATGAAAGTCATCCATGCGCTTACGGTGGTAAGATCTCAGCAGCCATGAAGATCTTTTCGACCAGTTCCGACAGGATATTGAGGAGGTGAGCCAGGTTTAGGTTGACATCCTCATTTTTTTCCAGTTTGGAAGGGTTCAACTAGAAATGAGACGGATGGAAACCAGGCAAATGTCATGTCACAGCTCCTGTATGTACAATTCTGAAGCTTGTAAGATTTGACGTTTGTGTGAATGGACGCATTCGGGTATAATGTAATGAATTAACTTGACAAAACTGGACCTAATGATTGTGTATTGGTGACAGTATTGTTACAGGAGTACAGTGATACCTCAGCTCACGAACTTAATTAGTTCCCAGAAATTGTGTGGAAGGTGAAAAGTTCATCTGCCGAACATTTATTTCCCATAAGAAACCATTAAAAATGAGAATAATCCGTTCCCAGGTCACCATAAAACATAATTTTCTACTAAATAAGCCTTTTCGTTAATGCAAATCAACAGTTTTTCAACCTCTTCTATTGCCTGAGAACGTTGCTTAGACAACACAGAAACACACTTAGCCATACGCAGCAACGGTTGACTTCGCGTACTGGTACTGCGACGCCAAGTCACACAAACGCACACCTTGTTCGTGTTTTTCGATGATCTCCTTCTTCTGCTCGACCGCAATTTTCTTTTGTGTCCTCTTCGGCTTAACACGAGTTGTGGTGGGGTCTTTTTCGGTCCCATAAAAACAAAAGTACTCCACCCGATAACAAACCATGTCTGCACTCAAAGAAAGGGGGTGTGGGAAACTAGTCCGCCAGCCACCGTGGCGCTGTTCGATCGTGCGGTTTGGTGTTCATCTGCGGAAAACTAGTCCGCCAGCCACCATGGCGCTCTGTGGTTTGGTTCGTCCGGCAAGATTATATGCTTGCGAATTTAATGTTCGTGAGGCGAAAAGTTCGTGAGCTAAAGCGTTCGTAAAATGAGGTATCACTGTATTCTTTTCACGTAAGTCCAGTACAGAAGTCAAAAGCAACGTTGTTTTTACCTCACAGGATTGTTTGCTCTCCATAATCTTAAGAATGGTGTCCTTTAGAGCGTGATGGACGAACGGCGTCGCTGTGGCTTTCATGTACTGCTCCATCAGAGTGCTGGCCAGAGTGGTGGCCCGGAACAACGTTGTGGCTTCATCTGTCGACGAGCGGAGAAAGCTAGCTCAGACTAAACTGATTAATGGTGGCCACAGAGCCAATTCTGTGATTAGAATTTCGACTTATTTGATTGCAAGCTTAAGTGAAGTAAAGGGGGTTGGGGGTGTGCGGGTTTAGTGGACACTGACTAATGTGCTTTTATCGTAACATAAATGCGTTGGCACTTTACATTAGGCGTTAGCATGATGCACATATTTTGAGAAATTTTAGAAATGCAATGTGGTTGTTTAAAAAAAAAAAAAAAAAAAAAAAAAAAAAAACAAGTACCGTATTTTCCAGTGTACAAGGCGCACTGGAGTATAAGGCGCACGGCCAAAGAATAGTGTATTTTCCAAAAAATTCCATATATAAAGGCACACCTTCAATGAATGCCCCCAAAATTCCAAATACAATATACAGTAAAGTCTCGTTATATCGATATTCTCGGGAGTCGGAAAAAAAATCGATATAACCGGGACTATCGATATATCGGACCCTGCGCGCATGTAATTTTCTCCTCGCGTTCATAGAAATAGTATCGTAATAAGCGGTACTATCAATATAACCGATATCGATATAACGAGACTTTACTGTAGTATAAATATAAAAGTTTTCCAAATGTATGGCGCACCACATTATAAGGCACTAGAGGCTGGGGTTACGGACTACTTCTTCTACTGGGGGAAATTGAGTCGGTGGCTGCTGACAGTAGTTGCGAGACCTGTTGCGGCTCAATATTACTTCACATATAAGGTCCACCGGCGTATAAGGCGCAGGGTCTTTTGAAGAAAATCAAGGCTTTTGGGTGCGCCTTATACACTGGAAAATACGGTAATTAATTTGTTTGATGTTTAGTTTGACACACAGCTTGAAGACTCTTTTTTGAGAGTACATATTGGTCAATATTTGGTGTATTGGTCATCAGGATTGTACTACATTCACAAAGCTTAGTCATCTCCGAAGGGACGTTCCAATTTCGATACAAATCGCAGCAATGACGAATCAACATAGTATTTCTTTTCATTTTCATTGTCTTACCCTCCATGCAAATCTCTCGATCATTCAGAGTCCTGAGAAGAGGGGCTTCGGCTTTTTCATGTCTGAAGATCCTCAGGAGGAGGCTTGCCAGTAAGGTGCGGTCCTGACCACACACGTGGGCCAGAGCATAGATGACGTGGAATTCTTTTTGCAGGATCATCTACAAAGGGGGAGAACGTCAACATGGAGTCACCGTAGAGAGTGTATGGACTCGTCGGTGTGAATCGCAATGGTTCCGACCTCCTTAAACTCGCTGTATTCTTCTTCGGGCATGATCTTCTCCATTGAGTAGCGTGCACGTACGCGTAATGAACCTGGCTCAATGCCCTTTAGAGGCACGTGGGAGCTGAGAGGGAACCACTCGTCGATCATCTGGCCCTTCTGCAGACGGCTTAGCTGGCAACGCATGAATACTAGAAGCGACAAAACCGAAAGGGAAAATGTTTGAAAGAAAACAGACAAAGAAATTGTTCTTCAAACCAACAGAAGCACGTACGTATGTCACTTTCTTTGCTCTTTTTTGTTTTGTTGCTGAGGCTGATCTCAAATCTGTTGATTTCACTCGAGAGATCACTAGGAACAGATCAATACAATTTTCCAATGTTAGTGACCAACGAAAAAGAAGCAACTCTAATGTACGAAAAAGGAGGCATACTCAAAAATGAACTCCTCTGTGAAGACGGGATTTGGCCCTTCTCTCGGGTGCGTTTTGGCCACCTGGACGTTGTTCAGGTAGATGTTACAGTAAGGGTTGGTGAAATATTTCACCGGCAGCTTATGGGCTTCCTCCACATAGAGCACCAGGCTGCTCACCTAAAATAAAAGTTGCAATTTCGACTTCAGATAAGAGAGATTAGTTGCAATAAAATTCCTAAAATTTCTTTGACCAACTAAGAAAATGGGAGTCAGATGATCTCATTGCTGCACTTGCTTTGGACCATACATAGCAAAGAACACACAACTAACAAGACCTGCAATCAACCACACTTTGTTTAAATCAACCTTGGATGATGTTGAAAATTAATTTGGGCAGTTCAATTTTACATTCTGAGAATAAATGCATCCAAAAGCTTTAAAACATTTTTAAAAGCTGAGCAGGCACCTTATATATGGGAAAAGCTTTAAAATACTGTATTTTCTGGTGTATAAGGCACAGCCAAAAGCCTTCATTCTCCTCATAAGATGACTACGTCTTATACGCCGGTGCGCCTTATATGTGAAGTCATATTAAGCCACAGCAGGTCTCGCAACTACACTCAAAAACCACAGATTCCATTTTCCCCCTGTAGAAGAAATAGTGCGTAACCCCAGCCTCTACTGTAGCGTTTTATAATTTGGTATGCCTCATATTTGAAAAATTTGCGTGTAATTCCATATTAAAGTTGGAAAACTTTTTTTCATTCATTGAAGGTGCACCTTCTAGTCCGGTGCGCCATATACAGTAAAGTCTCGTTATATCGATATTCTTGGGAGTCGGAAAAAATATCGATATAACCGGACTATCGATATATCCGATCCTGCGGCATGTAAATTTTCTCCTTGCGTTCATAGAAATATTATCGTAATAAGCAGTACTATCGATATAACCGATATTGATATAACGAGACTTTACTGTATATGGAAAAGGTTTGAAAAGACACCATTCATTGGGGGTGCGCCTTATACTCCAGTGCGCATTATACACCTGAAAATACGGTATGTCATTCGTTGAAGTTGTGCCTTATAATCCGGAAAATACGATATAATATGGTCTGTGAAACACACAACAGATTTTAAAAATGTTTATTGTTCGTCCTTGCATACCTGTCTCAACCGTTTATTGGAGGTGGGCTGAGTTGTCTTCCTTAAATTACTACAAAATGTTTGAAGGCATTTCATCCAATCCTGGAAATAAAAAAGAAAAGAATGAACATTAAAACCACTCCTTGTGCCAGCAAAAGTAATAAATTAAATCATTCAAAACAAGGACGACTTGACTTCAGGGTTATTTGATCACTTTTTTTTTTACCTGTGCCTGCTCAGGAACCTCCCCGGCAAAGTAGAAAATGTATTGTTCCTCACTAAAGTGCTGGACAACAATTTGGAAACAATTTGGCCTGAAAAGGAACAATACAAATATATATAAAAAAAGAAAATAAGAAGACCGTTTTACTCGACAGCATCTTCAAATAGCCTCACTAAATCGGGCACACCTCACCTGCCAAAGAGGCTGTCGTGAACGCCATAGACGGAGCACACACTGAGGTCGATCAGCCCTTTGGGTTTGGTGGCTCTTTTTTCACTCTCAAAATAGATGAGCTGGGCATCGTTCCCCTCCAGTATAAAGTAGAGGTTCTTCCACCGTTTGCCTTTGCCTGCAAGAATTCAAATTAGAGATGATTGAATCGCAATAGAAGGGAGATTCAACATTTGGGCCGATAAAATACGATTCGTGAGACGCACCTTTGTTGAAGAGGAGGTAGCCTTTTTTGACAATGTTTTTGTAGAAAGCGTCTTTTGTTTTTCGTCGGATTGTGTTGTAAATTTCTCTTCCGTCCACCGTGTCGCTGATAACTTGTTCTTGCTGCTGATTAAAAACAAGCGTGAGGCGGATCATTGAGACCAGACACCCAGCAAACTATTGATTATATCTCTGATAGGTGAGGTTAGCTTCATTATTTGGATCCTCCATATTATTATTATTATAATAATTTATCATTTTAAATACGGTATTTTCCAATGTAAGGTGCACCCAAAAGCATTAATTTTCTTCAACAGCACCTTATACGTAGATGCGCCTTATATATGAAGTCATATTAAGCCACAACAGGTCTCGCAACTACTGTCAGCAATCACCGACTCCATTTCCCCCTATAGAAGAAGTCGTACGTAACCTCAGCGTCTGATGTAGCGCCATAAAACGTGGTATGCCTTCTACTGTATATGGAAAAGTTTTATCGTTTTATATATTATATTTAGGAAACTTTATTCATTCATTGACGGTGCCTCTTTTTTAAGGAAAAAGTTTGAAAATACATGATTCATTGGGGGTCCGCCTTATACTCTGGTGCGCCTATACACCGGAAAATACAGTAATTAAAAAAAGTATTTTGAGGCATGTTCTTGTTTTCAACATTCCACATCAATGCGTCTACCTGAACTGAAACGGGATCTTTCAAGTTGTAACCCTCGACAATCTGCTCCTTCTTGTAATGGTCGATGATGTCGTCGACGCTAGCGGACGAGAGCCCAAATCAAGACGTGCCTCGATACACATTTTTCAGATGAAAATGATGATTGTACACAAACCTGTTGTAGTACCTCCCTCCCATCATGTACTGGTTGTTGGGGGTGGGAGAGATCTTAAACCTTTGGATGTTTTCATTGGTGCGAAAAAAGAGGGAGTAGTCCCCAGGTGTGTTGTCGGACGGCCGCACGAGGAAACTGCACACCTGGCCAACTACGCATGAGCAAGAGAAAATGGACATTTAGTGGTTTTTCGCTACACGGATATAATGATCGCAATATTAATTCTTTAATAATGACATTTTTTTCCTAAACATCAAATTTGATATAAATGCCTTTTACCCGTCATCAGGAGATTGTAGGCCTCTTGTTTTGTGATCTTTCCATGATACCAGCTGTAGCGTAGCCAACATGAGCATTAGTCGCGTTTATTAACATTCCAACTTTAAAAATGATACAATCACTTACATTTTTCCCTCATGTGGATCCTCTTCCCGGCACTGGAGATGCATGAAGAGAAAGCGGTTTGTCTTTGAATATCGGTTGTGATGGAATTAAGTAGAGCACACTGAATAGATGTAGAATGCGCTTACCACCTCCTCCACCAAATCTTCTACAATGAGGCCCTGCTCCTCCGTACGAACGTTAGTCACCCACATCCAACCGTCGTCCAGTTCATTGTGAACGATGAACATGTCTCCCTTCAGGAAGCTGCAGACGAATTTGGTCAAAGGTTTTCATGGTACAAGAAGGGACTATGTGATATGTAACAGTGCGAGTGACACTTTTTTTTTCATTGAATCATCCCAACTAACCCACTTCTTGGTGCTGTATTTCTGATGTATCGTAAACTAACCAGCAGGGGGCGGGCTTTAACTGCATTTGAGGTTTCTATAGCTATCATGAAACCAAATTTAATGTTTTTACACTAGATGCGCAAGACATGTATGACTGCTTACCTGATCTCGTCAGTATCTGGCACTTTGGTGTATGGCAGTATGGCCCTTACTCTCCTCCTGTCTTCCACAGGCTAAGCAAAGTGATTAAAAAGAAAAACAAATTAGATTATCCAATTCCGAATATTACATTTCTTACGTTACAGCTAATCATGATGTAAATTACTGTAATATCTCTCCTAAATATCAAATGAATGCACTTCAGATAACTTTTGCTATTCTTGCACAATGTCAACAAAATTTCAGTGATGGTCTCACCTCCGGAGGCGCCACAGGCCACTGCAGCTTTTCTCCTTTTAGCAGGCAAGACACGTAGCTGTAGTAACCAATTAGGTCTGATAAGGAAGAGAACCGCCTTCCGCCGATGTAATAGTCCCCACACATGGCGATTATCCTGAAACGAGAGCGCAATAACGAGAATGGTCAGTGAGACGGTATTTGATCATCGAAATGTAGTCGTAATGTTTACCAGTTTGCCTGCATCAGAAATGTGGTAGAAAGATGATTGACAGCAGACTGTAAGTAATGGATGTTAGCAATGGCATGAAAAAACGGGGAGGCGGGGAGCAGCTGGAAATTTATTTCATCCATTAAACAGCAGCCAATTCTTTGATTGTATTTAAAATAAAGTGCAGTTTGATTCATGGGTCGTCTAAGCACATTAACCATTACAAGTGTCGTGCAATTAACCTGATGTTCATAATCCCTTTAGCGGGGCCCATCCCGTCCAGGCCCATAATTACATCCTGGCCTGACATGAATGCATTGAATAAATCACATAAAGTTACTGATACTTCATTAGAACAGCATCAAACTATAATCTCTACACGATGGCTTTGGCTAAAACAGAAAAGGTCCAAACCGTGATGGGTGGCTATCAAATTCTCGCTGACTTTCATGACCCGCGGCAGGGCTCGTTCCCCCACCACGGATAGCCGACTTTTTTACTTACTTTCACTTTTTTATAACAGCTCACAGACAAAAGCCAACAGAAGTTCACCTTCCCTTTTTTTCATTTTTGTTGAAAAACATCAACAGCAAAAGCGTTGCCGCATTTTCAGTTATTAGAAAAGGGTGGTCATGACATTTTTATGACTGAATAGCTAGCTCGCAAGTCATAGCTAGCTCGCTAGTCAGAGCTAGCTCGCTAGTCATAGCTAGCTAGACATAGCCAGATAGCTAGATAGGCTAAAACGAAGAGTACAATACCAAGAAGATTGGGTACATTAACAAAAGGAAACGTGAGTAAATACTGCAAACATTCTCAGATGCAGTTAATGTAGGCATGGCAAAAAAAATAGCTAGAGTCCACCAGTCCACCTTTCTGATTGATAAATGGAGAGAAAAAAAAATCGTAATTTGTTTCACTTTGATGTTTTGGTAGCTTACTCTCTGCAATTTTTGTTTTTACCACAGTGTTGTTCTAAGAAGAACGATATCAGAATACATCATTTTGAAAAGGAAAATCTCAAGACAAAGTGCGACAGATTGTCCATTCTCTACACATGCGGAAACGTACCTGAAGTGGTTGACCACATTGGTCATGCTGAGGAAAGACAAGACAAAGGAACCGGGCCGGCGGTCACTCTCCCTGATGAGGTAGCTGCCATGGGTCCGAGCCTGGCGCAGCCGCTCCTCAGCAATGGTTCGGTCTAGCTTGCCATGGTACCACCTGGGGACAAACACACCACAAAACAAGGTTAGTTAGATGCCGTGGTTACAATTACATTGCGTTCACTGCAACCAAGGCCTTCCGTGTAGCATTAGCCCACTGTGCTTCTGCGCAAGTTCACATCCAGGAAAAAAACAGACATTGTAGGCTGTCACAGGCTTCCAAAACATTTTAACATGCAAAGACTAAAACAAGTGTACCCATCCGTATCAATTTCTTTGAACTGTTTCAAACCAAGTTTCCAGTTTAATGGCTACAAATTTGCTATCAGCAATTTTGAATGTTGTTATTTCAAAATATATCGTGCAAGCTTGAAAATGTTTTCAGGGTGTAATGGTTCACATTGATAGCTTTTATGCAACTGTGTGTTACCAATCACTGCCCAATACATAACTAATGCACAAAATTGAAATCAATTCATGTTAAAGGACAACCCACACCACCGGACAAGTTGTGTCCATAATTTGTAAAATGACTTCAAATGACTTCTACTGAGCGCATTTTGCAAAGATTCCACCGCATATAGTTATATTTTATGCTTTAAGACTCGCGCTGAATATTCAGGAAGTTTTGTTTGAGTTGATGACGATGCCCCTGACCGAGAAAGCGACACACAATGCATTTTGGGTACTTTGATTGGTCTGAAAACGTCGTGTTGATGGTGAAATTAGAAGGAAAATACATAAATAATGCGATGGTGAATCGTTGTGTGTTGCACCAAGACTACCAATTGCGGTAACATAACAGAAGTTGACACAAATCAGTCCATTTCCAACGGAGCTTCGGCGCCATCTTGTGCATTTTCTGGGCGCTTTCCTCTTCAGGACGATTTTATTCATATGTATAACTGGATGAGTATCAAGCAAGCATCTTCTCCGAATCTGAACTCTATGGTGTGACGTCATGAACTGGGGATGGGACTTTCTGAAAATCCTCAATTCGCAGCTCATTTTGTTGCAGTTTTAGCACACTTTAAGTCATTTTTATTAACAACGTGTTTTGCATTTGACTAAAAATATCAGCCTGTGTTGCGTGTTTTGGGTATTTTAGATGCTATAAAACGTTTTTCTGATGTCAGTTAGGAAACAAAAAAATGGTCTCAGTTTTCCTTTCAGGGATGAATATAGTAATATCTATAAATCAGGGTTGGATTGAAATGTGAAGAGAAAAATATCCACCCCAAATCTTGGCAGTGTTCAATTCTGCACACAAACTGAGTTGTGAACCAGATGGCAAAACCTGCAACTCACACGCGCATGTTATTGTTTGATTATGCAAAAACAATTTTCATCCGATTATCCGATTAATTGATGGGATAAGTACTGCCTGAGCACCGGAGCCAAAACTCTTCGCCTTCAAGCACATGAGCCAACGGCAACAAAATGAAATCACTCCAATTAACTGACTTAGACTCTTTTTTGCTGGTTTTTAGTTTTGTTTTATTGTCATTACGTGAAAAGACTATTAAAGTGCATGAGGCATCAGGTGAACTTGAATATTATAAACTTTCCCGACCGAGGTGCAAAATGAAAATGCTTTATCCAAATTTAGGCCATAAGTGCCTCAAAGGGCAGCCACTCAGGCGGGGGTTTAAAAAAATGGCTGCACTTCTTGTAACAAGAGAGCTAAAAAAGCTTCCGTGTCGTCATGAACCAGCGCGTCTCTTTTTGTAAAGAAAGCGTGACGAAACCTGCTACCTAAAGAGAGCTTGTAGAAAGAAAGCCAGGAGCAGGAAAGTGAAGTGTCTGGTGATAAGAGTATTGAAGAGGGAGATGGAGTTCAGCTGCAGAGTTGGGCCAAGACGCAGCAAAGAGCCAAGACAAGGGTGGGATAATGGATATATGAGTGAAAAGGGAAATATAAAAAAAGTCCGTGTCCGAAAGCGTAGCTCAACACATCATTTTACAAAAGTAATTTGGCTACAAACCGCAGGTTGAAGCACTTGCCATTGCGGAATCGCGCGCAAACCGCACACTATTAATTTTACACATTGCATTTTAAAGAACACAAATTATACAGTTCGCATGAGAGGCACATTTAATGGTAGAATTGCATCATGATGGACAAACAAATACTGCCCACTGAACGAAAATGATTTATTTATAAGTGTCTTTCAAAACTCTCAAGGACACTACAGGCACAGGATAAGAGCATCTTTTTTTCTGCGGGTGAGCAGCGGCGGCCAGACAAGCCAGCGTTCACTCAACCTGGAAATGTACACCATTACCTCAAATATCAAATGGTCATCGGTACAATAACATTCAAATAAAGTAAAAATCCTCACCATTTTTTTTTTCATTTTCATTCAAATTGCAGGGCCCGCAGATTATTGAGTTGTAGGACCACATAAACATTCAATTCAGCGTAAGAAACCTTAGACTCTCTTCTTTCATCAGAAAAAAAGTTAATTCCAAAGTTATATGGGTCCGGTGTCATCAGAGCTTGAAATGGGGGCGGCTGTACAACATACAATACAACACATATTGATTTATATAGCATAACAGCTGAAGCTGGAACAAACTGCTAACATGGGGAAAAGGGAAATGCTGCCACCCCGTGGAAGGGGAAAAACATTGCCAGAGGTCTGACCAGCGCTTTATCAGCACCCTCCCTCCCGCAAGAAATACTAAAGGCTGAAAAAAATTCAGGAATGGCGCTACATGTCACACTTTTCAATTCCCAAATAAATTCAGGGAATGGCAGCGAATGAGTTAAAATTTCCTGCTGAATGTAATAATATTATTAATAATCATAAAATAATCTGCATGAGCCCGGTTGCTGTCTGTAACACAAAACGTCATCGTGTCTCCCACCGCACGCGAGTAACAAGGCCGTGTGAAATTGAACTGAACCGTGAACAAATTCGTCTACAACTCACACCTGCGCACCTTGGTGACATTCTAACAATACAAAAAGAAAGAAACTGATGTGAAATAAACACGAGTGGTTATTTGAGAGCAATGACCATCATTTATTGACTCGGGCGATGACACAACTCCCCAGCACATCAGCTCAAGTTCAAAACCCATCCAGAGAATTTTTCACACGCCTCAATATTAACCTGACGAAGTTAGGTCACAAAATGAGCCATTCTGTCTGTGTAATATTTGTAAGACTGTGTTGATTTTTCCCTAAATAAGCGACGGTATATATTTTCACTCCACTTCAAAACTCCATCTCATCAGATCAGATAGTAACAGACACAAGCATCGTCCATGGCGGTGTTTATAGGTGCTTTTATCAACTCGAGGAATGCCCCATTCATGTCTGAACATGAACAGCGAGCACCACAATGACATCCTGTTTCTCTTACATGACTGACACCACACTGGAGGAAAGGAAGTCACATTCTGCATGTTCCTTCGTTCACATGGCAAAAACACAATAAGGACATTTTCAACAAGGACATTCGGAGTGGTTTTTCACCACTTCCTTAACATCAAGTCACCACAAGACACTCGCAGCTAAAATATGCGCAGTGGCCCACAGTGTCATGTTATCGTGAGGCAAGATGAAAAGGCAGATCATTTTCTGTGCTTCCTGTGTACAAGTTTGACTGTCAGCTGTCAAGCACGGTATCACTCAAGATCGTCGAAACGGAATATGGCAAAATAATAAGAGCCAGGGCCCAGGTTGAGCAGGTTTTACTCCCTCAATGTTTTGAGATACAAAACGGTCACCAAGATGTGATCACTTGGAGCTCAAAATGAATTAATGATCATAATTTTGTGGTTTGTACGTCGACATGAGCTCAAAAATACACATCTGTGTGTCACATTTTTAATCCGTTAAGGATGTCAACTTTAGAAATCATTTAACTCATTCACTGACAGACAAAGTGCAAAAATGTGTCCACTCCAATGCCAGGGTTTTTGTCATTTTCACTCAAATTGAAGAACCCACAGAAGACTGAGTTTTAGGTATACATAAACAGTCAATGTAGCGTGAGAAACCTTAGACTGCAGGTGTCAAAGTCAAGGCCCGCGGGCCAAATCCGGCCCGCCACATCATTTTTTTTCGGCCCGCGAAAGCAAATCAAACTTGATTCCATGATGATTGCTAAAATCTGATCCAAAATTTCATATTTTTAGATGTCAACCACAAGTCATTATTCTTGACGTCAGATTTGAAAACGAGCTATTCATTAATTTGCTGTGTGCTCTATATGTAATATTTGAAGGGATTTAATCATTCTAATGGGTTCCCCAAATTCATAACGGCCCTCGAGAGGAAACCATAACTACAATGTGGCCCGCGGCAAAAAAATGACTTTGACACCCCTGCCTTAGACCCTCTTCTTTCACCAGAAAAAAAAGTTTGTCGATTTTATTTAGCTCTAGAGTTATCTGCAATGGAATTGGGGGCAGCGGTACAAAAGGCAAATGCCGCCTCTCGTGGAATGGAAAAAACATGGCCAGAGGTCTGATTCGCACCCCCACCAGAAAAAATAAAACCCGAACAAATTCAGGAACGACGCTCCACGTCATGCTTTTCAATCCCCGAAAAAGTTCTGGAATGGCAGTGAATGAGTTAAGAACACCCGGGCCACTTTTTCTCCCATGCTTCATCATTGTCATCTCAGCAACGGAACAAATGTATTCAATACAAAAGGCAATTTGCACTGCACGCGTATTAAGTCTGCACACCACTCATTAACGGGTATTCCGCGGATTACCGACAAGTTCTTTGCTACCCCTAATCGCCAATAAATGGATTAACCGAAAAGGGAAGTCTACCTTTAATTAAATAATTACCCGTATTTAATGATTTGAGATTGGTGGGAAACACAACAGGCAATTCCACATCAACAGACTTTATAAACAGCAAAACGCTATGGGACGGCATCGTTTGAAATTAGTGTTGCGTCACCGGAGCGACCAAACCTTACGCTGGGTGGGCGGATGGCAAAATAAATCAAGAAATGTCTCATGAACTGAAGAAATCAATTTGAATACAGTATTGTACAATCATATTACACATATTATCACATTTGACTATGGACCAAATCAGCAGGTGCCATCAAAAATAGGAATATGGGGTGATCATTTAACGACCGCCCCACTTACGACGAGTTCGCCCTCTGCTGCATCTCCCTCCACAGTCTCAGCTGATGCGGCTATCGCGCGGCCAAATGTGAGCTTTGACGTGGGAAGCTGAGCCCAGGCAGTTTGAAATCCAAATAAGACATGATGAAGCAATGCCGCTGTCACAATCCACGAAAATAGGGCGAACACCGCTCGTGCTTTTATTTTGGACTCATGATGTCTGTTATCCTTCAGCGGCATCAATCGTTTTTAGGAAGGAGAGTGAAGTTAAGGGCAACCGTGCAATTGATGCTCTCACTTATCCTCCTCTGACTTGCTCCCTACTTCTCTTTCCTTCTCCTCTCTCTAAAAAAAAACCATGAGCGTGCAGCCGATTGGTTTCTAACTCCACGGGACAGAAAGGGCGGGGGGACTGGCAATTTGGCTCTCAAGACATCTGTACGATACTCATCATCCTCCAGTGACGTGTGTGGGTCTTAAGACAGTCATGAATGTGAGCTCGGCCCCAGCCTTGCCCCAAAACATCTAAAGAGAACAGTTAAAATGACAAGGGGAGCAATAACCAGACTGCTGACCACATACTTAAGTCCAAATGAATGGCTTGTTAGGGGAAAAAATGCTTATGTCATCGTTTGCTTTTCACTTCCCGGTAGCTATTAAAAAAAAGCCACAATGATGAGACCATTTAGAAAGTCAATTAATTCAGTTTCAATCAAAATTGTTGAGTTTGCATTGATACGATAATATCAAAATTCACTGACCACCATCCCGTTCGATCACAGATGTGTTTATTTATTATTGTGTGTGAAATATATTTAATCAATCACACACACAGAGTTCAATGCTACATGGTGAAAAGTGTACTCTGATTGACTGCAATTAGACATAGACAACATTGTCTTTTTTAAGAATTCATCATCAAAGTTATGGAGTGAATCGTTATTGTCAACTCGCCATACGCATCTTGAGCTTTAAATACATACTCATTCAAATGTGTTTACAATGATGTGTTTTAATATGCTCAAAAGGGTAAAACCACACAATAAAAACCTTTTGGTGAGAGATGACCCAAGCTAGTTTCACACTGCAAAATATGTATTTGTAATTAAGTCAATCGCTGCGATTCCCGAAGTTATTTGTGAATAGAAAAGTGTGACCCGAATTCGTTCGGGTTTTGGTTTTTCTTGTGGGGGTGCAGATAAAGCGCTCGCCAGACCTCTGGCAATGTTTTTCCCTTCCACGAGGGGGCAGCATTTGCATTTTGTGCCTGTTAGCGCTTTGTTACAGCTTTATTTGTTGTTAAAGCGCTATATAAATCAATATCTATGTATTGTATTGTATTTTGTAGAGCCCCTTTCTTTCAAGCTCAGATAACTCCATACCCATATAACTTAGGAATTAACTCTTTTTCTGATGAAAAAAGATAATCTAAGGTTTCTAATGCTGTATGAAATGTTTATGTAGTCCTAAAACGCAATATTCAGTGGCTCCTGCAATTTGAGTGAACATTACAAAAACCCTGGCATTGGAGTGGACACATTTTTGCACATCGTCTGGCAGGGAATGAGTTAACTAACCAAAGTCAGTGCGTTGCCGTAGACTGTAGAGCTGCTCCTTCCCTGCACACCCACCACAGAATTAAAAATGAGAGGGACAGCAATGAAAAAACAAATGCAAGTTCGCAACACACCGCATAAGCCACAAAACAGCATTATGGTATAGTTTGAAAAGTGACATGGTAGCAAACGCCACACATTTCAACAACCTACCTCGACATAAGTTGATTGCGTGTTTGTTATTTTGTGACAAGAACGGTGATGCATTTGATTAATCAATAACAACCTGAACAGGACATTTATGCTCTATAGACGGTCTCTATATCACTCTGAGCCTCATGGAAAAGTGCTAAAAGATCAGTGAAAAGTCTTTCAAATAGTCTCGTCAAATGCCACTGAAACTATCGGGGAGACCCCCTTTAGGGCTACAATGAATGGGTGCGAAGTGTTGAAAAACAGGATGCTGGAGAGAAAAGGCAGGGGGCAGAGCGAGGATTGGAAGGGGATGACAGGACATTGCATAATGCACTGAAAATGTATGGAAACTATCGGCTTGTTCCTCATCGATGTGAGTCGCAAGGCTTCGAATACAATATGGGTACAAGGGCTTGCAATTTCACAATATAGGTTTCAGTCAAGCAACCCAAAACATGGTTCTTAAAATGTCACGTGACCCACCCAACAATGATGAAGTCATCGGTCCATAAATACGACACACGTAAGTGTCTCCACTGCGAGACTAATAAAGGCTAATCCAATCCATTCGACCAGGAGTATCCAAACTTTTTGCAAAGGGGGGTGCAAATGGGGATGTGCAGATTTGATGTGTTAAAAATGTAGGGGTGGAAGGCAACCATGGCGGGAATTCTTTCCAATCAAAAGCAATTAATTGAAATAAACCGTTTCACATTGAACTCTGTAAAAATAGCCACTGTCTCTCCACAATGAGGCAGAACCAGTTGTTACATGCTTCGGTGAAGAAATAGTCCAATTTCCACCCATCCTTGAACCGCCGGCTTTCAACTTTCCTCCTTTTGTTGACATTTTAGAAAATTGAGTAAATTACTCATGTACTAATTGGCAGGACTAAGCACATGCAGGTAACAGCGCTACTGTGCAATGTATTAATTCTACATGTCAGCCAGATGTTATTGATTACCGTATTTAATCGAGTATAACGCGCTAAATTTTCTACCTAAAACAAGAACTCAAAGTTTGGGTGCGCGTTATAAACGAGGCCTGGGAAAAAAATTCTCTGGGGGAGCATTTCCATAGCTATTCTCGCCCTTTAGTTTCGATTCTCGGAATGACCCGGATCACAGGCATTCCTTTTTTTATTATTGTTGATTACCATTTCTTTAGCTACACTTTATTTCCTTTCCTCGCCAACACTGGAACGCGAGTTAAGCATTGCAAATTACCAAGATCCAGAGTTTCCATTCAGTGTTTACATTGTCAATAAATGATTTTTATCACAATGCTTGGTCTGAGCCGAGAAAGAGTGAAACATTTTTATACCGATTTTTTTATTGAAAATTAGGGGTGTGCGCATTGTATTAAAATAAATACGGTATATAACATCACCCTACCCACTCTCGATGACTGCCACATAGCAAGAATCAAGACAAGGCCGCGGAAAATCCTACTGTACCCTCCACACCCTGCCCACCACCTTTTCCAGCCATCCTGATCCATGCGCACCAAATCCAGCAGACATTTAAACAGCTTCTTCCTCCTCACCATTAACTCTCTAAACCACAGGTGTCAAAGTCAAGGCCCGCGGGCTAAATCCGGCCCGCCGCATCATTTTTTTTCGGCCCGCGAAAGCAAATCAAACGTGTTAAATTCCATGATGATTGCTAAAATCTGAGCCAAAATTTCATATTTTTGGATGTCAACCACAATAAAAGTCATTATTCTTGACTTCAGATTTGAAAACGAGTTATTCATTAATTTGCTGTGTACTCTATATGTAATATTTGAAGGGATTTAAACATTCTAATGGGTTCCCCAAATTCAAAAGGGCCCTCGAGAGGAAAACATAACTACAATGTGGCCCGCGGCAAAAAATGACTTTTACACCCCTGCTCTAAACAGTAACCCAAATACAACTGTACCGTGCCTTTTTGCAATTTTGCACAACCCTGTGGAACAGTATCCCCTTATAATCATTGTAGCTCCAGCTTAGTACTCACTTGAACCACTGCCTGCGTGATATTTTGCATATTGTCTCACAGTTATTCCCGAGAGGTACCATTTACATGAAGGAATTAAATTATATTAGCCTTTATTAGTGTCCTCCATACTTATTTGTCATGTCTTTTTTTATGCTGATACTAGTGCAGCGTGTTCTAACGGAGACACATTCCTTGTGTGTTCTACATACTTGGCCAATATAGACGATTCCGATATGACGAAGGCTATGGGCCGGATGAAAATTGACCAAAAGCCATGTTTGGCCCCAGGGCAGGACTTTGGACATATTGCATTAGACAGTGAGCATCAGCGACTGTGAGAGCCAATTTGACATGATGCTTCAGCGAGACATTTTGTGAATCTTATTGTCTATGTCACATGACGTAACAAACACGCATGCAGTGAAAATCACATTTCCATCTCGCTAGCAAGTTAGCGAATTAATTCACACGGGCGCCTACCCCCCTCTTCATCCCCATTTTTCTCCTCGACCAACAACTCTGGGAAACCCTTTCTGACTCAGGGCAATCTCTAATCTTCGTGGAAACGTGAAAATCCACGACTCATTTCCCAGGGTTGTTTGTTTAAGCTCAAGTATTAAGCTCACTCTTTCTCTGGGCAGTTGCAACACACTCGCAGCTCGACTTTGATAGCCGTCAGTGTCACATTCTTATTGCACACGCCAAGTTTATGAATGGCATGTCGGTTGCCGAAAGGTGTTTATGAATGTCTCGCTCGCTCTCTCTTTCATATTTTCACTCGAGGCTCTCTGTTCAATGCGCCGAGTTAAGCTTTCACGGTCACTGTGCAACATGTAGAGAAGACCACTTTTATCGGGGGCAAATATTTTCCGCTATCCACTCTTAGAAAAGATGCTTCATGAGCTGCTAACTCACAGGAATTGAATATCAGACATGCTGCCAATTAGAGAACACATACAGTCCGAGGTGAGAAATGGATGTACTTTTGAGATGAATGTTACTTGAAAATGCTAAAAATATATTAACAGCCGGGACAGGTCCGAAATGTAGTTTACATTCTATTCTAGACTTTGCAGCACAATCAAAACAGTATGACACTGGGCGCCTGCTAGCTTGTCTTATCGACAACGAGATGAGTGGCAACTAAAATAAAAGCTCCATTGCTTTCCATATCTCATAGGGCGAGGGCCAAAAACGACAAAGTGCTGCACTTCGCAAATGAGAATTTAACAAATGTCAAGGCTGTGTGAATGTTACAGCGTCATTTCAGTCTAGAGGTGTCTAACGCTGAAATGAATCATGCATGTCAAAAATATTGATCGTATAAGGCAATGATGACAACAAAGCGCAAAGTGCAGTTTAGTCATGGAGAGCAATTTGAATCACAAGCATCCAGAAAATGATTTACTGCGTGCCGTCATTGTTCCATGACATCGCTTTGAGACTGAGTAGCGCTAAATGACGCTAGGAAAGATTACATAAAGTATCTCGCGGTAGCATTAAACCGTTTCAGACAAACAAAAAAACACATGAGTGGCTTCTGTCGAGGCTTAAAAATTCCTCCTCAGTGATTAAATACAATGCTAGTATTATTCTTGCATGACAGCAAATGCATATTTTTATGCAAAAAGTCTTCTCTGAATTTGATTAATATGAGGGAGCAATTTCTTCTTGAAGAAAAAAGAAAATAAATCATCCACCTTGTTGCCCCTAAGAAAAAAATGTGGTTGTAATTAGTGACTTCATGAACATAAATTAACTTCTACCGCTGGGGGTTGTGTGATACATTTACAGAAACGGCATCTGAATAGCCGAAGTTCATGGCGGAGTTTAACGATAGTATTGAACATGCTAAATAATGATTAAAAAAAACGATTTATTCTTCTCCATGTACGTCTGTGTAAGCTCTCATGTATTGACACAATACTTCTCCATGTATTGTTTAATATGTTTCTGGAATATGTTTTTGTCCATCTTGTCATTTGCTGTCAACTGAAAATCACATCACACAGGGATCAGGTAAGAACTAACCACAGCTCAGCTTCAGTCAACGGGTGAGCACGATTTAAATCGCGTTTAAGAACCAACATTCTTTTTTTTTTTGTAAAACCCTGATAAATGGTTTGCTTGCTCTCTGTTGTCTAAGACAAAACGCAGCAGTATAGTTATGAGCGATTCAACGCACCAAGAAAGTAATGACGTGCATGAATGAGAATATCCACAAGCACATAAAAACCTGGTTTGTTCCTAACACCAATGGTTCCCATGTTATGTTCCCAACTTTAAAAATCCTGAAAAATGTTCCATCATTATTTTTGCAAAGCAAATTTTTGAGTATTTGCATGCATCACAGGTTGCTCGTCACTGTTGTACTCACTGGTTCGTGGGCGGTGCAGAGAGGGGGAACACCACCTCTTCCTCCTCGTATTCCGGCCCATCTTGTTGATCGCTTTCATCCATCGTGCCTCCACAACCTGAATGGAGAGGAGGGGGAGGTGGTGCAGGCGGTAGCGGGGGCAAGTCAGTCACCCCGTCCGGGGCTGTCGATGTGGGTGAAATCCGACAAGCCGGTGTTTCTGAAGTGGGAGAGCCGCACATGCCGCCCACGTTCCCTGAGCTAGTTCCTTGGAAAACTAAATGTCCACCTCCGCCACTCGCTGTCGTGGACAGGGTAGATCCGCTTATATCCCCACTTGATATGGGATAGATCATACTCATGTCCGGGAGAGAGTCCGGAGACGTGTTTGTGAGTTGACGGAATGTTGGCGCAGATCCTAAATCCGCCACCCTCACTCTGGTCGACCTGGGATAGCAAGGGAACGGGGCCGTCTCCGGGCCTCCTCCTCCTCCTGTCCCCGCAGTGACCGAACCCGACTCCTCACTACTGACCTCCGCTGCCATTGAGCCAGGAGAATATGTCGAGGGGAACAAGTCGAGAAGGGAACCGGCCCTTCCCCTCTTTTATTAACACACTCCGTCAGTGTTTGGGCTCCCGGGAAACAACAGCAAAAGTTGCCCAAAACGCGTTGGGAGTCTGTCAGCTAGCGTTAGCCCAACAAGCTAACTCTGCTTATGGGCTTTCACTAGCACGCGTTAGCTTTACCTCGCATTCGCTTTCAAACTGGATGGCTAGCAGGTCCGAGACACTTGGTGACTTCTTGCTACGTCTTCATTGTTTCCTGGGAATAAAGTTCACACCGGGAAAGCACATGTTGAACGCCCCAAACATAAAATCAAGTCTCATTGTTGCTTCTGTGCTCGGAGCTCACCTTCGACACTATATTTGTGTTGTTTTATTGGCACTGCTCTGTCACCAACCCTCGTCTATTTCGCTCTCCTTTTTTTCTTATACCACTTTGGTTGTTTTGCTGCGTCCAGAGTACGGTCGTCGGGAATGTTGTCCACAGGCGACCTGCTCCTGTCGCCTAAACCCGCGGCGCGGTGCGTCGATCGGCGACCCTGTGCATATCGCTATGTCAAAGGCGACATTTCTTGCGTGCTGGGTGCTAAGTTGACGTTGATTTCCAGGTTTCTCCGCTGCTGGCTTGCTTGCTCGCTCACTCGCCTTCTCTTTCCTCGCCCACTCCCCTCAGAGATACTGAGCAGACTAAACCAATGGAGCACAGTGCGATATCGCTCCCTTTCCATCCATGCCATTTGAAATCACTGACGGGGCTGAATTTCTTGTCTACTAACGTCTTCTTTTCGAGGTTTGGCAAAAGTGTAAATTAGAAGTAAATAAAACACAAAAATTCTCACATTGTTTATTTATACATTCAATTACTCTAAAAATGTATTTTGTTTTTTTACATATTCTTTTGTTTCACCTTGCAAATGAACTGTCTGTATTGTGTCAATAGTTGTTTTATACATTGAGTATTGTGGTCAAAATCGGGAATCTACCGACCAAATCGTGAGACTTAACATGCATGTCTTCCGGACCACTTTATCCTCATTAGGGTTGCGTGGGGTTGCAGGAGCCTATCCCAGCCGTCTTCGTGCTCTAGGTGGGGGACACCCTGAATTAGTTGCTAGCCAATCGCAGGGCACACAAAGACAAACTACCATTCGCTCTCCAATTGATGACTGGGCCGCCCTAATTTCAGAACCATATCATTAAATTTACATGAAAAATACTAGTATGCCGGTGCCTTCGGAAAATTTTCAGTGGCTAATCCAGTGAGATACAAAAGCGCAGTGAGGGGTATGTGAGACATTTTTTTATGGTTTTCATAAAATAAAATGCACTTCCACACATACTATATATTACAAACAGGACGAAACACACCTAAGATTAAAAAACAAAGAGTGGAAGTGGCAAGGTGTAATTTTAATAACTAATGTTTCTTAACCACTGAGAGATTCTCATCTAAAAAGCCACATCTAGATAGAAACCCAAAAATGTGTCCCATAGTTTGATTTGTGGTGCTCTCTTGAGTTCATTTCAATGTCCATATGTGAACCCAATTTCTGAGCAATGGCTCCAAATATGATGTGACAAAAGCAGATGGGCATGATTATGAAATAGCCCTGCAACCTCATGGCTCATTCAGAGAGCTGATGGGTTTTTTTTCTTCCAGGGAATAACGTACCCCCATCCCCCCAACCCTCATCCATGGGGCATAATAGTGACTTTCAGACATACAAACAAACAAACTCCAGCATTTCTATGGACCTCAGGCCTTACTGCTGCATGGCCTGTTAGTCACCATCTTCTGTCTGAATGTGACAGTGTACTGTGGATTCTCAAACTGAGGGTAATAAGATTTTGGACAGGATGTGGATAATTGGTTTCCCCTGACTGAACAAAGAATCTACGGTTTGAGTCTCACATGAGAATGAAAACATGAAATACGTTATTTTGACCTGAATACTCTGACCTTTTCATACCCTTGAACAAAAAATAATTCTAAACTGTAATTTTTGAATGCAATATCCCATTAATCCACTTCAGGGTACAGTGATACCTCGGTTTCCGAACCCCTTGGCTTACGAACGTTTCGGTTTATGAACGTTAAATTTATGAAAATTTTACCTTGGCATACAAACTATTTTTCGGGATACACACGGAGCTGCCACAATGAGTGATGTGTCGTTCACGAACAAGCCCGTTCTCCTAACAACAAAATGGCAGCCGACTGTTTTTGTCCTCTATGCCTTGCCCCCAGTCTTCGGTTAAAGCCACGTGATTGGTCAAGAACGCAGGAGTGAGGGGAGGTGGGGTTTACAGATAGAGAGAGTGTGAAGCCGTTCTCCAAAAAGCTATCAACCCAGCTAAACTGAACACAATTGATGAGGAACTAGATAAAATTATCGCAGAGAAAGCACCTACAAGGGATCATTCCTCAAGATGGGAAGAGAAGGCTACGTTGCTCATCAAGTGTTTAATGCTGAGGAAACCGGCCACTCAATTCCGTCAAGCTATCAACAATCATCACAAAGGTAAATAAAACAACTTTATTATACAGTACAGTTTATTCATTTAATTATAATACCATAGCACATTTATTATACATAAAATAAGGTATATTTTGTGTGGTTTTAAGTCTTAGAAAATAAGAAAGTAGAAAATTATGTTTTATGGGAACGGATTAATGTCATTTTAATGGTTTCCTATGGGAACTTAATATTTGGGATACACACTTTTCGCCTTACACACTCTGTCTGGGAACCAATTAAGTTCATAAGCCAAGGTATCACTGTACTTTGTAGTGCACGGAAGAACCAGAAGCAGCCGTAGCAAAGGGTCACCCCCTCTTCAAACTAGTCACCAACCTGTTTACAAACAGCTGTGACATCGCATTCCTCTCAGTCCTCCGTCAGGAGTCCGAGTAAGTCAGCCAACGTGCTTGTCTTACTCACCCTCACATAAATAACATTCCCAAGCTTACTCCATGCCGTTGGGTTGAGGTCAGGCTTGTTGGGTGGCATTTTTTTCCTATTCCTAAATCCCGGAGGTCATAGCTGATAAACACCAACTCTTAGGGTGAACAAGGTCATCGTGGGGGATGGATTTGTGGCTGCAGAGGTGGTGATTGCCACTGAATGTAGAATAAATCTCTTATCCAATATGTCTGAATTGAGGTTCACTTAATCAACATCGTATCACAATCGGGCTCCAAGTTGTCAGTGTCGTTTTAAATGAGGAAAAAAAGTACAGGCTGTGATATAAAATGAATTGTCATAAAAGCATTGGAAGAAAAATGAAATAATCTTCTTTAAATGCATCGCTCAAGTTTTGAAAAATATGTTAAGAAGAACAGCTGTCCAGCTCTGTTTTGGTCTGTTTCAACTAGATTAATATACAGAATACAGAATAGAAACAAATGGCGCATTTCAGAAATCTCATTAATGTAATAAATAAATATATAAACAAACAATAAATAAATAAATAAATAGAATGAATGAATAAATATATAGATGGATAATATATAGATAGATTTAAAAATATAACAAAATAAATAAACAAATTGATAAAAATGTATCCATAAATAATACATGAATAAATAAATATAATAATAATAATAATAATAATAATACATTTTATTTACAAGTGCCTTTCAAATCACCCAAGGACACTTTACAATTAAAATAGATCAAAAAAGAATAAATAAATAAACAAATACATAAATTAAAATTAATGAATAATTAAATGGATAAATAGATGAAACAAAAAAATGATCCAGATAAATAAATATATAAAAAATAAATAAATAAATAAATAAATAAATAAATATATAAATAAAAATAAAAAATGATTACAAACGAAAAAATAAATAGATTAAAAAATGAACGAATAAATACATATGAATAAATAAATAGAAATGACAAAAATGGACAGGTGGTTTTCCACAGGACAGCTACAGTATGCAATGTTCATTTAATTAATTCTTGATAGTGTGTAGATTACATGTTCTCCCTGTGCCAGCGTGAGTTTTCTCTGGGTAATCCATTTTCCTCCCACGCTCCAAAAACATGCCTGGAAGATTGATTTGGCACCTCTAATTGTGATGGAGAGTTATTTGTCTATTGGCTGGCAATGTGTTCAGGGTGTACCCCACCTACTGCTTAAAGACAGCTGGGATGGACTTCAGCACGCCTCGTGACCCCTGTGAGGATAAGCGGATAAAAAAATGGATGGAGGGATCACGTGTGTCAACCCACTATCCATATCGTGTTTCACATGCAGACAAATGATCCTGTGTGTGTGTGTGTGTGTGTGTAAGACTATTCTTGTGGGGACCACTATCATTTTATACCACACGTAGTGAGGACATTTTTGATAAGTGAGGACCTTTAGGCCAGTCCTCACAAGACAGTGTGTGTGTGTGTTTTGTAAGACTATTCTTGCGAGGACCACTGTGCTTTTATACCATACAAGTGAGGACATTTTTGGAAGTGAGGACCTTTAGGCCAGTCCTCACAAGACAGTGTGTGTGTGTGTGTGTGTGTGTAAGTATGTGTGTGTGTGTGTGTGTGTGTGTGTGTGTGTGTGTGTGTGTAAATCTGTGCTTGGGTCTCAAATAGAAATCCAAGGATACATATGGTCACATAAGGACTGTGAGTGAATAATTCACAGCATTGACATAAACATTTTATAAAAGGCAGCTAACACACTGGCGTGAGCAAAGGTGCTTGGGATTAGGGGTATTCTTTACCAACGTTGGATTTATAAAATGAAGATTTATGACCATGGTATGCACAACTCTCGCCACGATACATCACGCAGGTGGTTAAATTTTAATATGTCATATGGGAATGTTCAAACGGGACACACTATATTAAGTCATCCTCAAATTAATGAATACTGTATTTTCCAGCTTATAAAATGCATCCCCAATGAATGCTGTATTTTCAAACTTTTTCCATATATAAGGCGCACCGGAGTATAAGGCGCACCTTCAATTAATGAAAAAAAAAAATTCCAAATAGAATATATAAATATATACAAGTTTTCCAAATATAATTCACAGTACATTATAAGGCGCTACTGTAGAGTATAGGCAGTACTTCTACAGGGGAAATGGAGTCGTGGCTGCTGACAGTCATTGCGAGACCAGTTGTGGCTCAATATTACTTCACATATAAGACGCACCTGAGTATAAGGCAAGGTCAACTTTTATAGAAAATGAAGGCTTTTCGCGGCGCCTTATATGCCGGAAAATACGGTAACTAGTTTTCAAATTGAGAATAATGATAGTTATTGTGGTTTACATATGACAATTTGAAATTTTGGTTCAGACTTTAGCAAGCATCATCGCACTTCACATTCTTAATTTGCTTTTGCGGGCCAAATACAATGATGTGGAGGGCCAGGTTCGGCCCCCGGGCCTTGACTTTGACACCGGTGCTCTAATATGCACAGTAGACATATAAAATGTAATATAGACTATTTCAGGGTTGAATATGATTCTAAGATTGAATGAATAGTGAGGTTCTACACTCTGCATTTTTTTTTTTAATGAGGGCAAGTGAGGAAGTTCGCAGCTGCCACTCGAGAGCACATATGGGCAAAGAAATGGTGTTGTTGGTGGGGGTGGGGTATTGGCCAAGCACATGTCCTGCTCAGTCACAATCCTAGAGCGACGGTGGCAACTCTGTACAAGCGTAATGTTGTCAAAGGAAAGTGACTTGGCACTTGAGGCTGCCAGTAATCTATACCCTTGTATACTGAGGAAGTTTCTCCCAAAACAAACCGTCAGGAAGTTACTAAGGAATGGCGAAAAAAAACAAAAAACACGCACATGATGCCATGCAAGATGACATTTGACCCCCAAGGCCGTCAGGGTGCCTTATTCCCCAATAGTGACATTCGTATTTGGAGGTTGTGCGTTCATTTTTGTCGCTTCCCATTTTCAGCATGATTCATGTTTCATTTCGCAACATTTAACAAAGGTGTTTAAAATGTCATTGTGGTTTCTGTTCTTGCTGATAAAAACCAATTATACAGTTGATGGCAAAATAATGATTGACGATAACATTATATTACATGCCAACTCTCCTTCCTCACACACAATTTTTTTTCTCACAAATCGCAAGTTTATCAATAAAAAAGTCAAATAATAATAATAATAATAATACATTTCATTTCATTTATAAGCACCTTTCCAAACTCTCAAGGTCACTCTACAGTCACAGGATAAGTTTTTCTGTGGATGAGCAGCGTTCACTCAACCCGAAAGTAACTCAAATAGATAGAAAGCTAGCTAGCCAATAGATAGCTAGCTAGATAGCTGGCCTGGGATCTAGATAGCAAACAGATGGCAAATAGCTAGCTAGCAACTATGCTAGCTAGATAGCTGGATAGCTAGATAAATAAATCAAGATATTAATAATAACACATTAAATTCATAAGCACCTTTCAAAACTCTCAAGGACACTTTACAGTCACATGATAAATTTTTCTGTGAGGAATCATTGACTAAATTACAATTTTAAATTAATTATTTTCTACATTAAAAAAAATCTAAAATGGCGTTCAACAGTTACAAAAATGTTAGCGCAAAAAAAAAGTGAAAAAAGTATTTTAACCTTATGAGGTTAGCAATGTTAGCATTAGTCTAGCTGATGTTGGTAGATTATAATTGTATGGCTTTGTTGAATATTTTGGCTTTTAAATGACAATAAAAATCTAATTGGAAAAAAACGTTCAGTGAATATTCAACTATTTAACTTAACTATTTCATAAGAACTAAACAATAGACCGATATATTGTATGTAGTTGGCATGTTGTCACTGCGACTGCAAACATTTTATTACACAATGATCCCTTGCTACTTCGCTGTTCACTTATGGCGGTTTCAGTGCATCACGGATTTTGTTTTGTCAGGGGGAAAAAAAACGTTCAGAATAAAGAAAAATGCCTAGCAAATGGATATTGCATGATATAAATGGGCATCGTGTGTCTAAGAAGCATTCCGCCTGATGGATAGACACATATCTGTGCTGTATGTCATACATATTAGCATATTTGACAATAAAGTTGACTTTCACTTTGATATTTTAGAAACCTCCATATTGTAAATAGCACAATATGCTTTATACTGTATTTTCTATGCTTTGCACAATGAGCCATTTTCTTTTTGACCTACTACCCCTTTCAATTTTGCTGCTGTACATTGCAAATTTCCTCACTGTGTGACTATCAAAGGCTTTCTGATTCTGATTAAATAATAAGAATAAGAATAAGGATACTAATATTACTACTGCTACACTACTACTAATAATAATAATAAAAAAAAAAGAAAAAAAATAATAATAATAATAATAATAATAATAATAATAATACATTTAATTTCTAAGCACCTTTCAAAACTCTCCAGGACACTTTACAGTCATGGGATGAGAACTTTTGTTTTTGTGTGGGTGAGCAGCGGCAGCCACTCGCGCCAGCGTTCACTCTACCCGAAAGTAACACAGCAACAAAGTTGTGAAAGGAAGAGGAGAGGAAAGAACAAAGTATAAAAACAAAATACAGGAGCTGCGGGAAAGGCAGCCACTCTCGCGGCGCCATCTTGAAGTAAAAAAAAAAAAACACACACACAAAAAAAACTAAATAAAAAATAATATAACAACACAAAGACACAGATACTCATTCATTCATCAGCACTTGCTGTACCCTCTTTGTGACATGAAGCAGATCTAGATGAAAGAGGAGAGGATCAAAGCATCTTTTATAGCAGTGGATCAGAGACGTCATCATAATAACTACTAATTCTACTACTATGACTACTACTACTAATAATAATAATAAAAAAATAATAATAATACATATTATTGATAAGCGCCTTTCAAAGCCCTCAAGGACACTTTACAATCACAAAACAGAGACATAAACCAAACCACAGATAACATTCTAAAAAAACAAGAGATAAAACCATAAAGGCCACCGGTGTGTTGGCAAAAGTGGGTAAAAAGTCAGCATCCGTCAAATTCTATGTGACCTCAAATTGTATTACTTCACTCAAACAATGCATGCCACCCCCCCCCCCCCCACACACGCAATTTTTATGGACTTTAGCTTTTGCATGCTACTTTGCTTGCATGAGTGAGTACGTGCCTGAATGAGGCGATCCCATCCATCCCCCTGTCTGAGGATGCCGGATGACACCAGAGGCTGCTCGTGGCCGGCCAATTTGAGCAACAGCTGAGACAGCCCTCCCCTCCCTGACTGACTGTCCACTCAATGCATGACATCATCTTTGCTGATGCGTTTTATGTGCATCAGGAAGGGATTAATGTCTCTGCGGCTAAATTAAGGTTGCTGTTGCCGGTTGCCGCCAGCCTCATTGTCATCTCCGAATAGCATTGCTATATAGCATCTCTGAATAGGATGCATTCTCTTGCATTTAACTCTATTTTCCAAAAGCTTTTTCTTTTCCTTATCTTCCCCCTATCCCTCCATCCCGCCCTTACCTCCCCTCAGGCCGTGTCACAATAGGCCGTCCCGTTTCCCTGCTGTCTTTTCCAGGGCTTTGCCATCAGCCCGGTAACTTCCCAACCCCCTCTTGTGCTTTTAGGACCCCTCTGTTTAATTTATGAGCTTCCTGGAGCTCCTGTCATGTCTCATCGGGGTCATAGGAAGACACAGTGTAAATAATGCAGCGTCCCCCAAAGACGTGCTGACAGTCACAGCTGCACAGTGCGCTCCCATGGAGAGGACATGTACCTCTGTGTTGCCTTACTTAACTTGACACATATGTCACGCTCAAAGCATGATCTCATGTGTGAGACCCACAAAGCGCCGCTAAGGTGGTTATGTATGAATAGTATCTTTGCAAACTTCATTCTCAGGCTGCAGGAATGAATATTGATCATTCACTACATTTGGACTTTTTATTAGCATCATAATCTCAATATGATGCTAAAAGTATTGATATTGCTCTGAGATAAAACTGGGAGAAAGTTTGTAGTCTGACTCCTGCTCTTTTTTTTCTTGGTGTGGCCTACATAATGTACAAGAAAGGCAAACGTTGAGACACACCTCTTAAAGGACAACCGACACCATTATTTTGTTTCCTAACTGACATCAGAAAAACGTTTTATAGCATCTAAAATACCCAAAACACACAGGCTGATATTTTACTCAAATATAAAACACCAATAAAAATGACTTAAAGTGTGCTAAAACTGCAACAAAATGAGCTGCGAATTGGGGATTTTCAGAAAGTCCCGCCCCCAGTTTGTGATGTCACGCCAGGACGTCTTGCCTTGCTCCAGAATAAAAACAATGGCTTCAGAGGGTTCAGATTCGGAGGAGATGCTTTCTTGCTACTCATCCAGTTATGAATATGATTCAAATACAGTAAAGTCTCGTTATATCGATATTCTCGGGAGTCTGAAAAAATATCGATATAACCAGACTATCGATATATCCGATCCTGCGGCATGTAAATTTTCTCCTTGCGTTCATAGAAATAGTATCGTAATAAGCAGTACTATCGATATAACCGATATCGATATAACGAGACTTTACTGTAGTTCAAAGAGGAAAGCATAAATGTTTGCAATTGATTAAAGTTCTTCCGTATCAATTCGAGCCGTCTGGAGTCCAATGTAGCGCCCAGAAAATGCACAAGAGGGCGCCCAGGCTCCGTTGGTAATGGGCTGATTTGTTTGCTAGGCATTTGTGTCAACTAGTATCAAATAGTAGTCTTGGTGCAACGCGCAACGATTCACCATTGCGTTATTTATGTGTTTTCCTTCTAATTTCGCCATGAACACGTATCAACAGTTTTCAGCCCAAACAAAGTGCATTGTGTGTCGCTTTCTCGGTTAGGGGCGTTCCTGACGTGGCGTCACGTCAGGCATTGTCATCAACACGAAAACAAGACTTCCTGAATATTCAGCGTCTTTTCATTCAGTCTTAAAACGTGAAATATAGCTATATGCGGTGGAATCGTTGTGAAATACGCTCAGTAGAAGTCATTTGAAGTCATTTTACAAATTTTATACACAACTTGTCAGGAGGTGTCGGTTGTCCTTTAAATTAGAATTCTAGGTTAGGCATGACTTCGATTTCAAAAATAAAAACAATAAATAAACCATACCGGGCTCAAACGAATCAGTTGTATGTGCTAATGTGTCACAATATATTTGTTCACATTGTCTGTTGTGTGTATGTCAAGCAAAAAAAAGGACATTCAAGACAGAAAAAATATATATACCAACTGGAGCTTTGAAATGTGAAATGCACTTTGTATCGAATCGAAATATATACCCTAGAGTGGCAGGCAGTGGATTTCATCGCTAGGCCTTCAGTAGTGCTACGTCTGAATCAATCCACAGCTGCGAGTGTGGTGTGATTTACTGAACGTCCAATAGAGGGTGCCGATAACAAATAATAACTTGTGACTAGAAAAAAATTAAGAAATGCTGTCATTAAACTGTTCGAATTTTTACTATGAACCTGTGGATTCATGATAACCTCATACGATTGCAATATTATTTGCTAGCTTCAGAGCTGTCCAACCTTAATGACGTCCATCTATTCTTGAAAAGTCTTGAAAATGGATTTAACCATAAATCTGCACCGAAATCCATTTCTTCTCCTTCTTCAGCCATTTTGACAAAACCGCTATTAAATCAATACAAAAATATATTTGCTTATGTTGCTCGCTAGCGATACAGTGTGCTAGCTCCGGCCAGTATGCACTTATCACTAGTGGCTAGCGATACTATGATTGGCTAGTGACCAGCCAATCACGTGACTAGCAAATCATAGTTTCCAGCGCCTTCCAGCAGGCCTCGGGTTGCCAACTCGAAATTTGATTGGTTATAGCGACAGTTTGATTGACACATTTGATGCGACTGGGCCCGCAGAACTGATTGTGAACTTGTCCAGATAGTTTTCTGACCCTAGTAACAAATGATGGTTGAAATGTGATTGGTTAAAGTCTTAAATACGAAACACACATCTGGAAGCAGAACAACAAGGGAAAATCCACAAAAGGAAGCTGAAATATTATTTGGAATCATTTAATAAGAATTTATGGATAGAATATAATTAACTTCTGTCTGTGATTGATATTTTTAGGCCAGCAGGGAAGGCTTTGAAGGCCCTGACATTCCATCACTGACTTAAAAAAAATCTAAAATTATATGTGATGCGATAGCTGCTTTCTTCAAACATGTTACACAAGTACATGTTGCCATCAATGCATTACATGTAGATGCAACTCGAGGGAATGAAATGCCCCTTAAAAAACAATTGCGCAAAATATCGTATTCACAGTGTTCACATGTTGTCAATACGTGTTTTGGATGATTAACACTCCTTCGAGAGTAAATACCTGTTCAAGAGAGCTTAATGTCTATTGATCAGTAGCGCCTTTCAGAAAATCCATCCCTGAGGCCCACTGTGTTTTAGAATCACCTGTGCAATGCCCCACTGCTGTGTATACTGTTTAATGATTATGCCCCCTTGTTGATATTTATTGACTAACACAGTGGTCCGTAACCTTCTTAGAGGTACCGGACACAGTTGATGAATATGCACATCTAGCAAACCCTTCTTCAGTGAAAAATAATTACAGTGATACCTCAGCTTACGAACTTAATTGGTTCCCAGAAAGTGTGCGTAAGGCGAAAAGTTCGTCTGCCGAACATTTATTTCCCATAAGAAACCATTAAAAATTAGAATAATCCGCTCCAAGGTCCCCATAAAACATAATTTTCTTCTAAATAAGCCTTAAAACTACACAAAATATACATTATTTTATGTATAATAAATTTGCTATTGGATTGGAATTAAAGATATAAACTGTCCTATATAATAAAGTAATTTTATTTACCCTTGTGATGGTCATTGATGTAGTTGCCTCTTGATGATATCCGAGTGAAATTGACGTGCTTTCTCGGCGATAATACCCTCACACACACTGTCCCATGCTAGCTGCTTTTCGTTAATCCAAATCAACAGAAGGTTTTCAACCTCTTCTAGTGCCTGAGACCGTTGCTTAGACCAGTGATTTTTAACCACTGTGCCGCGGCACACTAGTGTGCCGTGAGAGATCGTCAGGTGTGCTGCGAGAAACTATCCAATGCCCTTTTTTCAAATTAAAATTTTTACAAACATTTATTAATCATTTTCTGACAATATTATTTCATTGTCCTGTGTCCGTGCTGAAAAGACTGGGAGGGTAATTTCATATTCGTCCGTGTGGCAACACGTCACTGATTGCCTCTTTCTTGCGAGATGGTTCGTGGTGTGCCGCAAAAAAATGTAAAAAACGTGCCCTGGTTCAAAAAAGCTTGAAAAACACTAGCTTAGACAACACAGAAACACTGTTAGCCACACTTAGCAATGGTTGACTTAACATACTGGTACTGGGACGCTAAGTCACACAAACGCACACCTCGTTCGTGTTTTTTGATGATCTCCTTCTTCTAGCCTGTGGTGGGTTTTTTTTTTCGGTCCCATAGTAGCAAAAGTACTCCACTCAATAACAAACCACGTCTGCACTCAAAGAAAGTGGGTGTGGAAAACTAGTCTGCCAGCCACCGTAGTGCTGTGTGGTTTGGTTTGTCCACCGAAAACTAGTTTGTATGCCAAGATTATATTCTCGCAAATTTTATGTTCCTAAAGCAAAAGGTTCGTGAGCTAAAGCGTTCGTAAGCCGAGGTATCACTGTATTTGTTGTTTTACTATTTCAAGATATAAAAAAAAAAACACATTAATTAAAAACTGAAACAAGTAAATACAATTTATAGAGTTAAGTATAACAAAATTAATGACATTTTTCTTTGGGCTTTTCCCTTCATACTCTCAAGAAAAAACAGGGTATCAATATTATCATTTAAAGTGAAAGCAGTGTATTGTTTTGTCCTCTGTTAGAAAGAGAAATTGTGGATGTGAGTGGAAAAAGTCCACCGCGGGTGGGAAAATCTAGGACACATCTTCAGATGAGCATTGTCGCTTATATTTTTACCCACAGAAATATTCTCCGAGCAGCTTAAAGAAGAGGATTTAACTTGAACTAATTGATGATGAGGGCTTTACTCCTGCGCTCCTTTTGAATTTTTTGAGGTTTGACAATTTGTTGTGCCTTCCTGTGCACTCGAGTCACAGTGTGGTAAATTCAAACACCCCTGTTTCGCTCTTTCCTCTCATCAACTTGAATTGTTTTTGAATCTTTAAAACATCGCTCCCGATTTATGGGCCAGCTGCACCCAAAAGAAGGAAATAAACAGACATAATGTGAACAAAGTAAAAAGTCAAGTGTATGTCTGAACATTATGTATATTGATTTCAGGTGAAATTCTGAGTTGGGGAAATGAGCAAATTTGAATAATCTGATACAGTAATCCCCCCAAAATCACCCCACGAAAATCACCCCACGAACAAAAAGAACAATCCCAAGAAGAAGAAAGACGAAACGACGTGGTGTGACGTTCAGATAAAACTGGACATAAAGCGCCCTCTTCTGGACACAATTGGAAACCAATACTACACAATATACCGACCGCTGTGCCGATGACCATTTTTTTGTTTGGGAGCTTTTTACTGAGCAAGTTGCTTGTTCTGTAGCCACAAAGGGACATAACTCTTCTTATACCGGTCCCAAGCCCGGATAAATACAGAGGGTTGTGCTAGGAAGGGCATCCGAAGTAAAAGCGTGGCCAAAACAAAAGATGGAGGACACTGATATGCTGTGACAACTGCTTGAAGGGAAAAGCCGAAAGGAAAAGAAGACGACGTATCACGCAGTGCAGAGTTGGAAGTAGTGCATCGAGTATTACATTTTCCATAATAATAATAATAATAATAATAATAATAATAATAATAATAATAATAATAATAATAATAATAATAATAATAATAAATAGCAAATAATATTACATAATAATAATAAATAATAATAACAAATAATAATAATAATAATAATAATAATAATAATAATAATAATAATAATAATTGTAATAGTAGTAATAATAACCCCAAAAAATAATAATAGTAACAATAATAATAATAATAGTGACAATAATAATAATAATAATAATAATAATAGTGACAATAATAATAATAATAATAATAATAATAATACATTTAATAAGCCCTTAATGTCGATAGAATACAATAAAAATATTTCAAACAATCAAATATTTTCTCTTTAATAATTTAACATATGATGTAGTTATATATTATTTTTAAAATAATAAAAACATCATTTTTAATCAAAACAATACAAAATTATTAAATGAATAAACATTGAATGTCATTCATGTAACTCAATTGTCCAGTAGACGGCGCTATTGCAGCACAAATGACGCAATGATCACATACTGCAAGGCAAAAATGATGGACAGTCGTGAAATCATCACCTCACCTCATTGAATATCCCAGACATGGCATAATTTATCTGAATTGGGAGAGCAGATGGCTGGTTTAAAATTAATACGTACATACATAAAATAATGTGTGAATCAACTCAAACAGGCAGTTAATTTTTTTTACAGTACTCAACAATGTTGCTATGATATTTTGACAACAAGAAGAATATGATGAAAATAAAAAGCTGCCTATTTGGCTCACACAGCTACAGTTTCCCCTCATTGGTCACTCTATCCAGCAGTAAATAAAGAAAGTTGTGCAAAACTTTAATTAAATGGCATAAATTATTTTTACACTCTCTGTGATATAGTGAATCATAAATTGTCGGCCGGTTTGCAACGGGTGCAAGTTTCTGCATCAACTGCTCTCCTGCTGTTTTATACATGCTTTCACACTGTGGCTACTAACACTATTTCATAGCATTTTAAATTTAAAACGGATTCTTTTCTTACAGACAGTGTGTTGGAGGTGTTCAAATACCACACCTACAACACACGGTCTGTAAGAAAAGAATCCATTTTAAATTAGATATCAAGTAGACAGGATGAACTTAATACAACTACTATTTCATAGCATTTATCAGGGCGAAGGATATTTGTGTGTTAAACGGTTCTGACAAGTGATGATGACGCGAGGAGTCCCAAAACCTGCTGAGCAAACTCAGCAGGCAATGTATATACTTTATAGCATAGTTCAGCCAAACAGTACTTCCTATGTACGATCTGCATCCAAACATTTTATCCCCTCAACACCCCAAATGATTTTCCAAAATGAGTTGATAAATGTTAGGGGTGTTTAAGGACCATTACAATGCTGATTGGGCTTCAATTTTTAATGAAAAGTGCTAGGATAATCTAAAGTTTACGGGTGGCAAGTTCACGCAGCATAGCTTTGCATCATTAGCGAGTCACAGAGACAAATTGGTGGCATTACCAGCTGTCTGATGTTCCTGAGTTATTTGTCATAATAAGGTGGTGTATATTTGTACTTGTCTGGTAATTGATTATGTGATACAACACACGCACACCTTGCTCATCTGCGTGTGTACAAGGTAGCAATTGCCAATGGAGAGACTCCACATACCGCCACCCTTTGAGAATCAGTGGCCTATAAACGCTTTTTTGTTTTAGTTTAATCTGTTCCCTGACCATGCGTGGAGCCCACAACACTTATATCTCTAAAACACATCTTTACACCTTGAACTACAATATTTTTCTGCGTATAAGGCGCACCCAAAAGCCTTGATTTTCTTCAAAAGATGACCCTGTGCCTTATATGCAGGTGCGCCTTATATGTGAAGTAATATTGAGCCATAACAGGCCTCAGCAGCCAATGACTCAATAGAAGAAGTAGTGCTATCACCGCATCCTAGCGCCATATAATGTGGTGTGCCTTATATTTGGAAAACTTATATATTTATATGATATTTGGAAAACCTTTTTTATTCACTTATAGTCCGGTGTGCCTTATATATGGGAAAATGTTTGAAAATACACCATTAATTGGGGGTGCGCCTTATACTAAGGTGGATCTTATACACCGGAATATACGATAAATTGAAATGTATTATGTTCCAGTGTCTCAATGCAAAAAAAAAAAAAAAAACGGAACCACAACAACAATGAAATGTCAAACTTCAGAATGTAAACAGTCTTTCGATTTACACTCAAATGGCATTGTACTGCTCCTTATGGTGTGTGCACCTTAGCAAACTAAGCGTAGCAAGATACGGACACATTGATGTCCATGACAACGATCACAGGTCCTCACTACACTACAGTAATATTAATTCCTCTTTGCAGAGGATAAAGAATATAACACTTGTGGGTATTGCATGATTGTCGATTATACATGAAATGTATTATTATTATTATTATTATTATTGGTATGTGGTGCTTCAAGGGAGGTGGCCAACAAGCATTTTGATCAATTGATATATGGCTTTGAGAAAGTGTATGAGTAATTTTGCCGATGAGTAATCATTTCAAATGTGAACATAATCATGAAAACATTAAATTAACTCATTCATAGTTCACTCAATGTGAACTGTGCCACCACATTCACACATTATTAACTCATTCACTGCAGAACGTGCAAAAATGTGTCCCCTCCAGTGCCAGGGTTTTTGGTCCTTTTCACTCAAATTGCAGGACCCCCAGAATATTCACTTTTAGGACTACATAAACAATCAATGCAGCAGAAGAAATTGCAGACTCTCTTCTTTCATCAGAAAAAAAGAGTTAATTCCTAAGTTATATGGGACTGGAGTTATAGGAGCTTGAAATTGGGGCAGCTGCACGAAAGATAAATGCTGCCCCCTCGTGGAAGGGGAAAAACATTGCCAGAGGTCTGACCAGCACTTTATCAGCATCCCCCCGTGCAAGAAAAACCCAAACCTGAACACATTCAGGAATAGCGCTCCATGTCATATTTTCAATTCCCCAAATAATTCGGGAATGGTAGCAAATGAGTTAATACATGTTTTTTTTTAATTTCGGGAAATGCCAGTGAATGAGTTAATAAAAAAGTGCATGTCACTGCGGACAAGAGGGTATGTCACGTGCACTATGTGGTTAAAAAAAATGGAATAAGAGCTTTTGTATGGCGGGGCGGGTTTGTGGGCGTAGGCCGTCTGGGGGGAATTAAAGTGTAAATTTAATGAGGGCAAGTAAAGTGGGAATCGCCGCATTGGAAAACCTCAATGCACTGCCGGCTGGGATAACAAAAAAGTGCAGCCCAAAGCAAAGTACAAATCTTTAAACTGATTCTTGGTGAGCCGAGGCATCCCGGTTTTCCGTTTTAAGAGTGAAAATAAATGAATTCCAACATCATCGCCAGCGCTCTAAGACGAAGAGGTACGACGTGTACACCTAGACAAGTCCGTAAAGGGGTGATGAGGCCGACATCCTTCTACGGGACTTATCTTCGTCTGCATTCTGTTCACTTCAGTGAGTAGCCGCAATATTAAGACCTGCTCAGCTTCCTCTTGCAGTGGATTATGATTGTATGTCGCTATTCTCTCAAAAGGTCAAGCGAGGCGATTAGTCTGTCTCTCATTCTGAACCGCAGTGGCGTCTGAGCAGGAGTGAGAGAGGCGTCTCTTACGCCTATTTTTCTGCCATTCAAGTTCCTCTCATCCAAATAACGTCATGTCATAAAGCAAAAAATGTGTGGAATTATACGTGTTTGGTTTGAATTTGCTCTTAAAGGACAACCGACATCGCTTTTTTGTTTCTTAACTGACATCAGAAAAACGTTTTATAGCATATAAAATAAGCAAAACATGCAGTATGATATTTGTAGTCAAATGCAAAACACCAATAAAAATTATGTAAAGTGTCCAAAAAAATGAACCCGGAAGTGGCCAGTTTCAGAAGGTCCCGCCCCCTTGTCCGTGATGTCACCCCATGACGTCTTGCCTTGCTGGAGAATCAAAACAATGGCTTCTGATTCGGAGAATATGCTTTCTTGTTACTCATCGGGTTATGAATATGATTCAAATAGTTCTGAAGAAGAAAGCAGACATGTTTGCAATCGATTAAATAATTTATTCAGTTTCATTTTGAGGCATCAGGGGTGGGAAATGTCGCACCCAAAAAGGCAGAAAATGGCGACAAAGCCGTGTAAGTAATTAATCAGCCCGTTTGCACAGGCTGATTAATTCCTTACATGGAGCTTTGTCGCCCTCTTCTGCCTCTTTTTGGTCCTACACAAAGTTTTCAGGCCAAAGTACAGCAAAATGCATTGACGTGATGGAAGGACTGCTACAATGTGTCCTTTTTTCGGTCAAGGGCGTTCCTTCAGAGACGTAACGTGAGGACTCGTCACCAACTCAAAAACAAGACTTCCGGAATATTCAGCGTGAGTCTTAAAACGTAAAATATAGCTATATGCGGTGGAATCTTCGTAAAATATGCTCAGTAGAAGTCATTTGAAGACATTTTACAAATTATGGACACAACTTGTCCGGAGACGTCGGTTGTCCTTTACGCTGCTGGCACTGTTCCCAAGTGTTTGTGTTGTCGCATTACCCCCCCTGGAAAGAAGCCAATGTTTGTCTCAGCCCTTTTTCTTCTTCTTCCAGTGTATTGAGAGAAAGTTTTCTCCTCTACTTGCACTCTTCTTTTATTTGCTTTGCTCCCTAGCCACCGTATTTTCCTTTTGTTGTTTGCCGCTGCTGCTGCCACAGATTGGATTCAGCGTTTGCCGGTTCCAAAATTCCCAAATGCTCAACCTTCCCTGCTTCTTTCAAAGATGGCAGCTGAAAGGAATCCAAAGCCGGAGAATCTTTGTTACATCCTCTGCTATATAGTAAGTACTGTATTTCCAAAACAGCACATTCCCCATAGCTTTGTTGGTATCCTCTTTGCTTCACCGTGGCTTTCCCCCTCCTTTATAGAGCAAGTAACCACATTGGGTACACATCGTCAAAGATGTCATGAACGCTTTGCGCAACTATGAGGTAATTAGAACAATGTCGTTTTGGCAAGCCGATCAGAAAAGAAAGTTAATGCCAAAAATATTATATGGTTATAATTAAAACCAATGAAAGACAAATATGTGTGTATGTATGTATATATGTATCTATGTACGTATTTATGTGTGTTGTGTGTATGTATGTATGTATGTATGTGTGTATGTGTGTATGTTGCATGCATGTTGCATGTGTGTTGTATGTATGTATGTACTGTATATGTATGTATGTATGTATGTGTGTGAGTGTGTGTAAGTGTATATGTGTAAATTACGTGTGTGTGTGTAAATTGTGTGTGTGTGTGTGTGTGTGTGTGTGTGTGTGTGTGTGAATGTATGAATGTGTGTATGCACGTGAGTATGTATGTGTGTGTATGTAATTCTGAATGTGTGCATGTCTGTATGTGTGCATGTCTGTGTGTGTGCATGTCTGTGTGTGTGCATGTCTGTGTGTGTGCGTGTATGCGTGTGTGCGTGTATGCGTGTGTGCATGTATTGGTGTGTGCGAGTATGCGTGTGTGCGAGTATGCGTGTGTGCATGTACGTACGTACATGCATGCAAACATACATTTGACTAAAACTACAGCAATAATGAATCGTCACAGTGATTTCAATAAAGTGTCAATCATAGTACGTACGTACGTATGTATGTATGTACAGTGCCTTGCCCTGTTGAACCTTTCAGTTTTTTATTTGTTAAAAAAGTTTAAATTATCCAATAAATGTTGTTCCACTTCACGATTGTGTTCCACTTATTGATTTTTGACCCAAAAAAATAATTTCATATCTTTGTTTGTGGCGAAAGGTTGCAAGATTCAAGGGGGCCGAATACTTTTGCAAGGCACTGTATATTGGAGGGGGGGGTGCCTCCAAAAGTCACCTCTAACTATTGTTTTGTCATATCTGGCAGCATTTGCACAGAAATGAGCCTATCGGCGTTTGATAGTTCAAGCATTGCAGTTGTTTGAAGCACCCACCCTAACTCATGGCTCACTAATTGACATTGGAGCATGTGTTGCAAAATCACTCCCTGGCAAGAATTCTGACTGCACTTTAGAGAATGCTCGTCAAGCTTTATAGCCGCCGTACCGCTGCAATGCACAGGACAATTTGTGCTAGCCATATGAAGTCCCTCAAAACAGAATGTGTTTTTGGCAGATCATGCAGCGGAAGTTGCACTATTACCATCACTCGAAAAACACCTAGAGCAGATATTCACTCAAAACGAGAAAAAGTCTATTTGGGGGGCTGAACTGGATCCCAGAATCATCAAAAGCTCCTTTCAGTGGACAGTTTGGTGAGTGACAAAGCTTCGCATGTACTGACTTCAAGTTGAGTCAAACTTGGTTGATTCTTCTGAGCGAAGCCATCTTTGCTCAAACGTTTACTCTAAAAGTTACCGTATTTTTTGGATTATAGGTCCCACCAGCCAAAAAATGCATAATTAAGAAGAAAAAAACATATAGGTCGCACTGGAGGATAAGTCGCATTTTTGGGGAAATTTTATTTGATAAAATCCAACACCAAACAACATATATGTCATCTTGAAAAGCAATTTAAAATAAATCAATTAAATTAAAATAAAATAGAGAACATCAGGCTCCGTTTCACTTCTTTTTTTCCAACAGAACACCGCAGCTCTCGCTCTACGCAACTCCGATGGATACACCTCCTTTTAGGTAACCCAGAACAGTCTTTTACAAGAGTTATTCAGATAACTCTAGCACAAAGAACATGCTAACAACCAAGATATCAGGTTTTACTCCAAATCACCAAATCCAAGGAAATCGTCATCCTTGGTGTCACTTTTAAATAACTCTCCCAACTCGGCAGGTAGACAAGGCGCCACTTCCTCTTCTCTGCGCTCTTGCGGTTTAATGTGAAAATAACATGTGAAATGATATACAGTAATAAAAAAAAGCATTTATAAGTCGCTCCGATTTATAAGTCGCACCCCCGACCAAACTATGAAAAAAAACTGCCATTTATAATCCGAAAAATACGGTAAGTGCTTTCATCGGTGGCGGTAGCGGGAGACCTTCTTCTTTACTTTGTCACGGATAGGTCCTGCTTCAAGAAATCGCTTATATTGTACGACACAGTGGAGCAGTGTGACAGGGATAAAGGTTCTCAATACCAGCCAGGAACAGAAGAACTTTTGCAATGCTACTACATGTGGCAGAACTTTAAAAAGTATTTGACAGAGTTTGCCTCATTGGGTGGGGGCTCTGGGTTTTTAAATCAGCGGATGCGGACATGTTCTCCTCCATTTTTCATCAATGCAGCGCAGATGATGGGGGAAACAAAGACTGTTGAACTGAAAAGCAATAAAATGTCCCATAAAGTGACGCCAGGTATCGCACGGCGCAGTATAAAGATCTCATTTCACTCTTTAATGCTATTATGAAGATTGCACATATGCGAGTACAAGAGCAATTCATGAAAGAAACTGAAATAATAGCCTCTACGCAAAATGGAGAGAATTAATTTCACCCTTGCAGCCAAGGTATTTGACAGCAGGGCAGTATACTCTCGGTCCCATTAATGGCCATTATGTACCGCCGAACAACACCCGCTGAGAAATAAATTAACTTATGAGAATAGACATTAAGAAACAAAGACGCTTCAGACCTAGATCACATTTCAAGTTAAAAAACGCTGCTTAATTGCATCAGCCCAACTTTGAAGTATAGGTAAAATCCAATTTCAAAGTTGAAAAGAGCAAAGCTGCTTCAAATTGAGTCTGTTCACTCGCGTGAATGTATTCCAATGAAAATGACACCAAATTGTACCGAAAAACTTTTTTGAAAGCGGCAGGGAAGCTTTTGCAAAATGGATGAAAACAATTACTTACATTAAAGGGAGTCCGTTGTAAAATTGCGATTGTGTTGAGATAATACGGCTGTGAAAAATAACGAAACAATCACATAATTCTGGCAACATTGAGGCTACACGGTATTCTCAGATGTTCATATTTTGGGCCCTCCCTCATTTCACCTGCTAAATTGCAATTGTCAAAGTGTGTGGATGTCACATTTCGGTTTGCGACCAACGGGTGGCACTGTAGGGCCCCGCTTACAGCTGTACAGGTGTTGGTCGTTTTAATCAATGGCAGTTAAAAGGACTTCCAGCACGACCATTCAGTGTCGGGTCATTGTTTGTTTCAACTTGTCAGGTTTGTTTCATCTTGTCATTTTTTTTTAATTTAAAATAGATTCCTATCTTACAGACAGTGTACTGTCGGTGTCCAAATACCTGACATGTTTTGGCGTCTACTTCCGGCTTCGTCAGAGTGTCACGGATGTTGTGACGTGCCATTTTCGGTATTTGGACACCGACAGTACACTGTCTGTAAAATAGGAATCTGTTTTAAATTAGATATCACGTAGACAGGATGAACTTAATACAACTACAGTAAAGTCTCGTTATATCGATATTCAAGGGAGTCCGAAAAAATATCGATATAACCGGGACTATCGATATATCCGACCTTGTTTGCATGTAATTTTCTCCGTGCGTGCATAGAAATAGTATCGATATAACCGGGACTATCGATATATCCGATATCGTTATAACGAGACTTTACTGTATTATTCTTGTCATGTTTTATTCCTGGTTTTGTTTGTTACTTTGGACATTTTAGTTCTGATGACTTTGTTGTTTGAGTTTTTGTTACTGCTGAATTTACTATATAAAATTTGTCAAATACACTCTGCTCCTTCCTCCTGTCTAGTTTTTTTGGGGTCCATCACCACCACCTTGCGAATCGTGACAGTGGTTTTGCTTGCTAATAGCTGGAAATGAAGTTTCGGTTTGTTAGAGTCTAACAAACTGCGTGAAACAGATTTCATGCATTTGCGTTTGGCCAATCCAATTTTCTGAGATCCAACACAATTCAATGACAAGGCTACGTCATAAAATTAAAATTTGCTAGATGAAACTTCCTTGGACAAAATGTTGTCTTTGAGGATTTGGATTGAGCTTTTGTTTGCCAACATCACTCTCACATGGAGTGAGCTCAGCATTCCCATTACACATTCAGCAGATGTTTCTCTTCACTCCGCTTCCTGATTTGCTATGCAAGCTGAGCTGTCAGGAGGAGGCCCGCAATCTTTCCTTCAGTCCTTATCGTGCTTCCTCTCATCCATCCCTTTCTCTTTGCTTCACTTTTCTCGGAGTGGGCCGCCCACCCCTGCCATGACTTTGTTCACCAAATTAACTTGGGCACCAACTGTGATTGCGATCAGCCGGCGGAAAGTCAACTTTAACCTTGCTTATTAATTGGATATCACAACCCCTTCTGTGACGAGCGTTTCAAGTAGATACATGCTCACACGCGCACACACACACACATCACCAGCATGACAACCATCACAATCCACACACACATTTCCCAGTCAACAAATTCCATACTATCCCCGACATCAATTTTTAAACTGCTATGGACAAAATAAACAAACAATAAATAAATAAATAAAAATATAATAAAAAATAAATAAATACATAAATAAGCAAGTGGTGGGATGATAAATAATCTGTGGTGTGATAAACAAACAAATAAATGTACATACAAATAAATAAATGACTACACAAATAAATAAATAATTGGTGGGGTGATAAATAAATATATGTGGATTTATAAACAAATAAATAAAGAAATGGATACAAAAATAAATAAATACATAAATAATATATCAATATATGAAGGTAAATAAACAAATAGATACATGTTTTCCTACTTCTTTCTTTACTTTCGGGCTAAAACGCCTTATTGTTACTTCTGGGTTGAGTGAATGCTGGCGCGTGTGGCTGCCGCTGCTCACCCGCAGAAAAAAATATCCTGTGACTGTAAAGTGTCCTCGAGAGTTTTGAAAGGCGCTTATAAATGAAATGTTTTATTATTATTATTTCCTCTTCTTCCACTGCGAGACGAATAAAGGTACATCCAATCCAATCAAATGCATAAATACATACATGCATACATAAATACATAAATAAATAGAATAATAAGTGAAGGTTTCGGACGTTTCGGACGTTTCGGGGCCGATACGACCAGTCAGACTTTAGTTCGCTGACGAAGCCTCTTGGATAGGAGGCGAAACGTCCGAAACCTTCACTTTTGTACAGATGACGGCTGAAGAAACCTTCTCATCGATGGACCACTCCTGTACGACTGAGAGCTTACACAGACGAAATAGAATAATAGTAATGTAAATGCTCTTTGTCTGGTGTCTCGTCTTATCTCCAACTGCGGCGAGAAGTCCCGATAACTAGTCACACTGATGTGAAAGCTTTCTTCTGCTCTTTTATGCCCAATTATATTTCATGCTCTATAAAGGAAAAATGTCGAAAATAATGTCCGTGGTACCTCACTCGCACAATTATGAGGTTAGAGTTTTGAATGTTGAAAGTGATTCCATTTTTCAATAAATGTTGATTTCTTTAACTTTGCCCCTTCGATGGAAACTTAAAAACAGACGCAATCTTGACAAATCACAGTGCATATGTTATTTTAATCTATTTCCATTTCCTCCTCCAAGTATCCTCGAAATAGTATGTAAACGCCATATTCCTTGAGACAAATTTACCTGATCAGGGATATTTTTCACATTTGAAAGACAGTTAATAAATTGGGGTCTTACTGTGCTATGAGGTTTGTACACACTACATTTAAAGGACAACCGGCACCATTTTTTTGTGTTTCCCACTGACATCAGAAAAACGTTTTATAGCATCTAAAATACCCAAAACAGGCAGGCTGATATTTTTAGTTAAATGAAAAACACCAATAAAAATGACTTCAAAATGAATCCGGAAATGGCCAGTTTCAGAAGGTCCCACCCCCTTGTTCGTGACGTCACGCCAAGACGTCTTGCCTTGCTCGAGAATCAAAACAATGGCTTCAGATTCGGAGAAGATGTTTTCTTGTTCTTGTTCTTCTGAAGAGGAAAGCATAAATGTTTGCAATTGATTCTAGGAGTCCTCCCATATCAATTCGAGCCGTCAAGGACAGAAATGTAGCACCCAGAAAAAGCAGAAGATTGCGCCCAAGCTCCGTTGGAAATGGGCTGATTTGTCAGCTGGGAATTTGTGTCAGCAAATATCAAATAGTTGTCTTGGTGCAACACACAACGATTCACCATGGCGTTATTTATGTGTCAACACGAAGTTTTCAGACCAAACAAAGTACCCAAAATGCATTGTATGTCGCTTTCTCGGTCAGGGGCGGTCCAAACGTGACGTCACATGGGGATCGTCATCAACTCGAAAACAAGACTTCATGAATATTCAGCGCAAGTCTTAAACCGTAAACTATAGCTATATGCTGTGGAATCTTTGTAAAATACGCTCAGTCGAAGTCATTTGAAGTGATTTTATAAATTATGGACATAACTTCTCAAATTTTGCACTGGACTCTGACTTCTTCCCACATTAGACATTCCCCGCAACCCCTTAAGTCACTGAATTTATTTCATGCAGTGCACGGTATAGCCACATTTGTACAAATGGGGGGGCTATTGAGCTGCTCCACAGAAGCAAAGGCTTTTTAACCTCTGGCTGGCTCCTAAGCCATCACAGTTGAGCTGTGCTCAAGATTCAGAAAGATGCTTACAACAATCACTAAAGCGCTGACTCTCGCAGTTCACAAATGAGTGCCTCAAATAGGTGGCAATGGCACTTTACTTTGGTAGATTTTTCAGCTTTCACCTTTTACTTTTGCCGCTTACATTTGAAAACAGCACATCAACTCCTGACTTTGTTAAAATGAGCTGCTTCATTTTTTTCAGCCTCCATGAAAGGCCATGCAAAAAGAAGTTCAGCAAGCCGCGGTTTGAGAAATTGAGAAATTGATTGACTGAGATCTCTGTGACCCAACGACATGGAGGACAGCGAACCCGAGAGCATTAACCATGACGGCTATATATTGGAGTAGATAGATTTGAGTAGCAAAATACAGAATTCCTCAACCACAGGCTTTTATGAGATAATTTTTTTTATCTTGATCGCTTCGAAAATGTGTCACGGCAACTATATTTCCTCATTTCATCTAAAAAGCAGAGAGTGAAAGGGTATTGTTTTCCAAATGAGATACATATTTAACAATAACAACAACAATAATAATAATTCATTAAAACATTATAATTAATAATATTAATACTACTACTACTACAACAAATAATAATAACAACATTATTATTATTATTATTATTATTATTATAAATCCATTTACAATGTGAGCTAAACTATGGGAACATGTCGTTTTGATCACATAAATGCCAATACCAGTCAGCTCTTGACTTCCCTCAAACCAACATTTTTTTTCTTAAAGTCAAGTTTCAATATCAATATCAATATTATATGAAATTAGCAGTAAACAACTATTTTTATTATGTTAAAATTTAAGTGCATAACACAGTATGAGTGGGACGAGTGTTTCTAAGAGGAAATCAACTATAAAAATGTCTTTAAAATAAATTCCATAAGTTCCATGCAGGCCTCATCATGGCTCAGCTACAGATGATCGAAAGTAGCAAAATGGCCGCTCGCTGAGATGACTATTTTGCTGCTTAACTTATTTTGTACAATCACAATATTAAGCAGAATATATCAACTAGTGAGAATATTATAAGAAAGAACACTTCTTGGGTTGACTTTCCCTTGAATACTGACTTCAGTGTAATAATAACAAAAACGTCAGGCTAACAACATAGCAGTCCTTGCTAAGGTCAGTATGTTTACAGTGCTAATGCTCTCTTACTGTTGTATTGCGCGAGCGACTATTTAGTCCAAACTTTATCTGGCGCTAAAAATACCCCCAAAACTGAGTTTGCTAATCTTTTTCTAAGTAAAAACAAATGTGTGTGTGTGTGTGTATATATATATATATATAAACCGATTGAGACCACCTAAACAGCACAATTTATAGAGCATCTTGACGTAATCTGACAGTGGAGTGTTTCTATCTGGCTGAGGCTTCTCTTGAAAAAAAAAAGTAGAAGGTGCAGGTAGCTTCATCTTTCCGCATGGGCAGTTCTGCACTCCCCCCCCCCCCCCCCCCGAGTCAGCATTTTTGACTCGAGTCCGGTAAACAGACAGTAGCGCAGAAGTGGATGCGATTAGCAGGAAACTTGAGTGTGTCCTTGAAACTAGGAAAGGACTGACAACAGTCTTTTGAGGCTGCGCTTCAGAAACCGTATCCCTCTCTCACTTCAACCTACTGGTGTGGTGAGCATGCAATCACGACGCAATCAATCGATTGCTATAATTGCTCTTGCGCAAGATGACAACAAAGAGCTCATTCGAGCTTGTCTGAATTCACCATAAAGTAAATTTTATAAGAGGAATATTTGTCAGACGCTCAAACTCTCTGAAGCTGAATCCAATGGTAGCAAACGTAGCACAGACTCAATATCAGACCATAACCCAAACAAGCTACAGTGAGACCTCAACTTACAAACACCTTATCTTACAAACTTTTCGTCTTACAAACATCAAATGTATGAAAATTAAACCTTATAATAAGCACTATTTTCATAATACACACCCACCACGGCTGGCGGAGTGATCTTCGGCGGAAGCACACGACCGAACAGCACCAGAGGTTAAGTTACCAACAGTCCTTATGGAAGGTGACTCTCCTTCCATAAGCCATCAACGACCATCAAAAAGGTAAATACAACTTTATTTTACAGCACAGTTTACTTCTTTAATTACAGTCCTCATGTAATGCGCCTCTCTTTCCAAACAGCAATTCCCTTTGACCTTCGACCTCCAACGCCATTCCATCAAGCCATAAATGACCATCACAAATGTAAATAAGGTGACTTTATGATACAATGCAGTGTGTTTCTTTCATTACCATACAATAGCACATTTATTATACATAGAATAAGGTATGTTGTGTGTAGTTTTAAGGCAGTAGTATATTTAGTATTTTTAGTATATTATATAAGTATTATATAAGTATATTTTATGGAAACCCGGGAACGGATTATTCCCATTTTAATGGTTTCCTATGGGAAATTGTTTTTTGAGATACACACTTTTCGCCTTACACACTCTGTCTGGGAACCAATTAAGTTCGTAAGTTGAGGTCTCACTGTATATAAAAGACGAAGAGAATCCAAAATATTGACTCTTTCTATTGGATATCTGCACCAAGCCAAGCTCTGAAGTGCAAATGAGTCCTATAATTAGATTCCACATGTGAAAAGCGCGAGTATTGAACCCTTTATAGTGCCGCAACGACTACACACAGATGCAGCAAACATGGCGCCGTGTCAGGGAGGGCACATGAAACAGCGTTTAGCCACTTGGACGAATTCTCCAAGTAATTGCCGCAACAGAGATCACAATGCGAAGACGTACTTTTTTAGTTGCTGCAGTAATCAGGATAACCTATTTCTTTTATTAGCATGCATGACGTTAAGCAATCTCCGAATGAGTATAAACTGGCATGGAATTGATCTTTAATGACTACGCTTTGTTTTAATTAGAGCCCGAACGCCACGGGAATGCAAAGCATTCGGCACAACGATTACAGTAATGAGTTTACTGGTTTTAATGAAGATGCAAAAGAGGGTAAAACCATGAAAAAAAACTGTTAGAAACACACAATAGCATATTCCCTTCCACTGCCAGACTGAACGTAGCATGACAAACTCCTGCAGTAGACTTGGCATGCTAGTGTGATCCTTCCGGTACGGTACTCTGTGCTTCCCTCCCCCAGCTTCTCCATGCCGGGGAGACACGGCGAGCCCAGTTGAAATGTGTTGTGTGGGCTATTATGAGCACCGCATAGGAACCCCCTGCTGAAACCTGTCCTCCCACAGCGCAGACTTTGGCTAAGTCGCCTGAAATACATATACAGCTTGGCCCCCGCATGAAACGGGATGACATCGCTGTCTGTAATTTGTCCACACTGATGGAATGGAGCATCACCTCGGGTTCTTAAAAGCCCCACTAAGGAGCGTAATGGAAGATAATAGATCAAACATTTATTGCATCAATGCCCAAAGAGTGCACTTTTCTCTCAGAGACGCCCAAATAATGTGATTTTCCACTCCATTTAAGCCAAAATTTGTACTTTCTCTAGGCGCAAATCCACATTCCATGTCATTTTTCAGACAAAAGAGCTCCAAATATGGAAATGCTTTTGAAGGGGCACGCTTAAATACAGGAAGTCAAACACAGTCCATTCCAAGACAGTCGGTGACCAGGTCGCTATACAGAGAATATTTTAACAAACATTTCAGAAACAATCTTACTTAACGTGATGATAAAAACCAATCTTAAAATAAAATATGGTACTTACTACTATAATGGTGCCTTGAGAAACACATTTAAACTGTCAGTGACCATGTTTGTATTCCAAATCATCTTTCTCCAGTCAATTGAATGGAAATGCCATTAATCCGTTCCATTTTATCTGCAAAAAAAAAGTAATGCGTGTGTAAGTGGGATTGTGCTCTATTAAAACATGCAATCACCATATAATTCAAAATAATGCATTTTGCTTCAATTAACTGGACATGGTGCTACACCTTAACTCATTCATTGCAATCCCCAAATTAATTCGGGAATTGAAAAGTGTGATGTTGGGCTCCATTCCCAAATTTGGTCGGGTTTTGGTTTTTCTTGCAGGGGGTGCCGATAAAGCACTTGTCAGACCTCGTTTTTTTCCCTTCCACGAGGGGGCAGCATTCGCTTTTTGTCCATGTTAGCGCATTATTCCGGCTTCAGCTGTTGTTAAATCAATATGTATGTATTGTATTTTGTACAGCCGCCCTCATTTCAAGTTCAGAAACTCCAAAACAATATAATTTAGGAATAACTCTTTTTTTCCTGATGAAAGAAGAAAGTTTAAGGTTTCTAACACTGTATTGGATGTTTATGTAGCCCTAAAACTCAATAGTCTGTGGGTCATGCAATTTGAGTGAAAATGACAAAAACCCTGGCACTGGAGTGGACACATTTTTGCATATCATCTGGCAGTGAATGAGTTAATCAACAAATAATTTCAGAGGGGTCCAGAATATGTTGGATATGCACAATCTGGACGTTTTCAACGAGGTGTATATAGTCAGTGTGCAAATCGGTGGCTTTTCATTAAAAGTGTACGCAAAAGAAGGTCAATTGGTCAATTAAATCATCATAAATTTGACTTACAGCGTATCAAGGATATTGAGTCAAATGTCAGACAAAATGCAATTTGAAAGCAAGCGTACCTGCTGGCAGTTTTCTTCTTTTTACGGTGATCCCTTGTCACAGTTCAGAGAACAAAAGTTCATCTTTCGAAGATTCCAAACATGAAGAGGAGGGGGAGAAGAAAATCCACAGGCCGCTGTGTTTCTTGTCTGACAAATGGCATCATGAAAAGTCGCATATTCACAGCCTCTTGTCTAGTACTCAGTGGAGGGCGGCGGGATGAAACATCACTTCAGAGACACGTATTTGTCTCTGATGCCTCGAGAGCTCTTAAGAGGTGTCTGCAAAAAGAATGAGCGACATGAAGGATGGCTCATTACACGCTGATATGAGGGAGCATCCTGAAAAGAGTATTGTTGTTGCTGTCGACGACGGGCCCCGGCGTCGTCGTCTGTATAAAGCAGAGAGAGATATGGCGAGATCACAGGGAGCAGAATTTCAATGTCATGCATTATGCAGTGTTGACAATTTCTCATGAGACGCTGATGGCGTTCCGGCACGTGAAGAAACAGGACAAATTAAAGGTTGCCACAAGAGTTAAACGCGGCCTGAAGTGAAAACCCTTTGGAGATTGAGAATGCTGCGACAATATACCTTAACATCCCCTTCTCCCCTTGGGCTTTCCATAAAGGACAAACCAGTTGAAGTTAAACAAATCGAAAACACTTCCCTACTCGTTGACCTCGTTAGATTTCTGATACAGTGAGACCTCGGCTTATGAACTTAATTGGTTCCAGGAAAGTGTGTGTAAGGCGAAAAGTTTGTCTGCCAAACATATATTTCCCATAAGAAACCATTAAAATTTAGAATAATCCATTCCCAGGTCCCCATAAAACATCATTTTCTATTAAATACGCCTTAAAACTACATGAGATATTCATTGTTTTATGTATAATAAATGTGCTATTGTATTGCAATTAAAGAAATAAACTGTACTGTATAACAAAGTCGTTTTATTTACCTTTGTGATGGTCGTTGATGTAGTTGCCTCTTGATGATATCCGAGTGAAGTTGCCGTGCTTTCTCGCTGATAATACACTCACTCACACTGTCCCCTGCTAGCTGCTTTTTGTTTATCCAAATCAACAGAAGTTTTTTCAACCTCTTCTCTTACCTGAGACCATTGCTTAGACAACACAGAAAGACTCTTAGCTACACGTAGCAATGGTCAACTTAGCATACTGGTACTGGGACGCCAAGTTACACAAACGTACACCTCGTTAGTGTTTTCCGATGATCTCCTTCCTCTGCTCGACCGTATTTTTTTTTGTGTCCTCTTCGGCTTAAAATTAGCCTGTGGTGAGGTCTTTTTCGGTCCCATGACAGTAAAAGTACTCCACTTGATAACAAACCACGTCTGCACCGAGTACACTCAAAGAAGGTCAGTGTGGAAAACTAGTCCACCAGCCACCGTGGCATTGTGTGCTTTGGTTCGTCCGCCGAAAACTAGTTCATATGCCAAGATTACATTCTCGCAAATTCAATGTTCGTAAGGCGAAAAGTTCGTGAGCTAAAGCGTTCGTAAGCCAACGTATCACGTTATAAGAGCCAAGCAAAAGTTGTGGCAGGCCAAAGGCAGATGCAATGTAATACATTACATATTCCATACACACCCACGAGTACCTGGCAGGCTTACAAGTCACTATTAGGGACGTGTTTGTGAGACACAAAAAGGCCTGTCGGGTTATTTTTCACGCTCGCGTCACCTCTCGTGGATTCGTGCCAGCCAAGGCGCAGCGCTGAGAACAAAAAAAAAACACATTACAGACCAGCTTTTGAATACTTTGTCCTTAAATAATCATCGCCACGAGCATAAGGTTAATTGAACGAATATAAGTGACGAAGAGTTCAGCTGAAAGCAGGCGTATAGTCATCAGGAGGAAGACTAAAATTCCCCACACGCCGATAATTTTCTCGTGTCGAAAGGTAGTTTAGAGCAGCGATGTTCTCGAGGACTTCACGAATGCAGATCTGAGGGTCAAAAGACAACTATATGCATGAGTTTTGTGGCGGATTTTAACTACTTGTACGTAAAAGGCCTAACCATAGAGAGCTGTGCAAGCAACGCACGTCTTCATCTTGGATTGAGAAATGCACTTGAGTCTTCAATTAACCTAACTAGCACATTTTTTTGGGATGTATCGGAAGAGAAGTCAAGCAAGCACCGGAAGGGCATTGACACTCCTCACTGAAAGGCTAAGCTGATATGGGACGATCGTGCTACCCTATATAAATTATTAACTGCTCACCATTTGTTGCTTCTGTTCCATTGTTATTTTCTTTTACGGGTAGCGTAGGCTAAAGGTGGGTTAAAACAGGTGTACACAACAACTGGTCCACAGGCTGGCATCATTTGGTACCTGGCATTTTTCAGCCCCAAATGGATGTTATCAACCAGTTAGGAATATTTATTCATCAGCAGTGTACATACCTGAAGTTGACAGCGTCAACTTCTGAGACCTGAAAAACCGACTAACACGCCTGGGGCCAGGTTAATGCGCATGCGCACAAACTGTCTGCATTTACGCCTGTTCGCGTTTTTTAAAATCATTTCAAATAATGTACGACGTACAACAACTTTTATACGGGAATTGTAATCATTTATGAGAGCAGCTATTAGCCAAGGTTCACAGGTATGAAACTCAAACTCGTGTCATTTTCACATTTTCTTGAGCGAAGTCTAACTCCTCGAAATGCTTGGGAGTATTCCTTACGAAATGAAATGGTTTTCTTTTACTTTTCACACTTTTCGTTGATTTCCCTCCAGCAGGTGACATTACACGACAATGCTAATAACGATGCTAAGTCTTGAGTCTCGATTGCAGGAATGAGCTGTCACGCTGGATTCCAGGAAAGACCCGTACCATGCGCACGCACAATTCACCTAAAGCTAGCACTGTGCCGATCTGGAAACCGCAATTTTCATTTTTTAACCCGTAACCCGGAATGGGATAACGAAAACGATAGTAATTTCGACAAAACCGGAAGTTGTCAGGCATGAGTTTATTTTCCCACAACTCCAAGAGCACCATACTAATGTAGTTATATGCTAAGGCTCATTGAAGACTAACAAGGTCATATAATTAAAGTAATGTATACCATTATTTTCCAGACTATAAATTGCACCAGATTATAAAGCCGACCTTCAATGAATTATGTATTTTAAAACTTTTTTACATATATAATATGCACAACATTATAAGGTGCACCTTCAACGAATGACATTAAAACTTTTTCCCATAAGCAAGGTGCACTGGATTATAAAGTGCATGGTCAGCTTTGGAAAAATTTAAAGTTTTTTAGGTGTGGAAAATATGGTAATTACTTTCATCATAAGGGTGAATTGTGTTTTTTATTTTTTTTTGGTCCAACAGCAGATACTGATTTAAAAAAAAAATACGCGAAAAACATGGAGTTCCATTGTTCTATTGAAACATTGCCTGTTTTTTTTTAGCAGTTTATAATTATATGGCACAAAACAGAGTTGGAGAGCAAGGTAGTAAACAGTTAATCAAATTTACAATTATTTACTTTGACAACAAATGCGTATTGGTATTTTGGCCATTATGCAAAGACAGTGCAGTTGCGTATGATATAAATAAATACAATAAAAGACACGGTCATATTTGAGGGAATTTTATTTACAAAGACTGATTGAGTCCCACTGTTCCACACATGTAGAAGTCTGTTGACGAAATATGTTCCTGCTGATGGCCTGTGGAAAAAAAGGAAAAAAATGACATTTGTAAAGACACTTTTGAAGATAGAGGCTTTGCCAGGATAACTCACTGGAAGCAAACATTTAGCCATTTTACAAAACCAAATAAACAACATTTACCGTCAAGGACATTTCACTTCTTCAAGATCTGATGTCTGACCACAATGAAGGGGAATGCGAAGCCGCTGCCAAAGAACAGCACCATCATGCCCAGTAGACGCCACTTGTTTTCCACGGAAAATGGAAGGTTCTAGAAAGAAAACACAAGGGTTCATCAGTCATATATGAGCATGAAATGACAATTGCAAAATGAATACATTAAACCTCTCTTCAGCAAGCTATCTAGACCAATAAAAGCGGACGTTCTACTCTTGCTAAAAGAAACAATTAGCATTTATATTCTAATTCACAAAAAATGCAGCAACACGTCAATGAAATGGAAGGCAAAAGAAAGACAATAAAAATAACACGGAATTATCACGGACTCAACAAGACGTTCGTTGAACTTGGGATAGATACAAACGTCATTTACAGCTCAACCCTTGGGAGCAAGACCTCCCATTTGCTTTATTGACCACTCAACACTGATTAATACAAATGCATTAAATAACACTGACAAACATGATACTGTAATTGGAAAAAAACAGGGTCGATCAGCTTGTTTAGCCGCGAAGCTAATGCTAACTGCAAGAACAATCGTTTAGCGACTTCACATGTTTCCGACGTGACTTTAGTACTTTACGAAACGTGAGTTATCTACATTCTCTCTTTTGTTGTCTATTATTGTTTTACACGTGCATTTAACTCTACAATTGAGCAGTTTGTGGCATGACCTCCATGTTACCTTTGCTACAATGGTCCAACGCATAAGAGTAGGCCGCTATTTAAAATGACATTAAACCTTGACCTTCTGCTGGAAATCATTAATTTATTTTACCTTTCCTGGTCCTTCGGCATAATGTGAAGAACGAACAGCCGACGTCGTGAATCGCCTTACAGCTTGTCCTAACATTGTGGAGAGTTGATTTGCCTTCTGCGCTAACTGCGACCTTGTTGTTTCTGTGGAAGAGAGAGAGTGCGCATGTCTGGTGCAAAGGATGCCGGGAATTGTAGACGCTGTGGGAATTGTAGTTCGAGTACAAATAAACTCGCTTTATAATAATACATTTCATTTATAAGTGCCTTTCAAAAGTCTCATCGTCACTTTACAGTCACTACTTTAGGATGCACTGTTTCTGACTATCAATAAATAATAATAATAATACATTTCATTTTAAGCGCCTTTCAAAGCTCTCAAGGACATCAACTCACCAATTATCAACTAAAAGCTCCAACTGTATTAATGTATTCAAGTTTTTAAACACATTCATACGCACACATTCATAAGAGTAACTACCCAGGAGGCCATCTCTGGAGCAATGAGGTCCTTTCAGATGAGTTGCTGCTGGCTCGCGATAATTGTAAGATAGGATGCTTTTCATCAAAATTATCAGTGTCCATTTCAGTAAATAGAGAGCTTTTCATTGAGACACGCTTCCCAGTGTCTTGTCCCTGTGCAGAGCCAGATCTTCATTAACATGTACATTTAGTTCATATTGAAGCTCATTATGAAGCATATTAAACATAGGAGGTAAACTGTCAGAATTTCAATCACATGAGCCTCCAGTTAATGCTGATATTCATCAGTTATTACTTTAAACAGTCCTTTTTGGCTCGATTTTTGAATTATACGAGATAGCATAAACCTTTTTGTTTTAATTTCTATTTGAACAGTTCAGTGTTTCTGCTTACATTTTACCAATGCTTAAAAAAATGAAAGTTTTACTATCTGGCGCCTGAAATTAAGTTATAATAATAATAATAATAAATTTAATTTCTAAGTGCCTTTCAAAACTCTCAAGGTCACGTTACAGTCACAGGATATTTTTTCTGTGGGTGAGCAGCGGCAGCCACACGTCCCAGCGTTCACTCAACCCGGAAGTAACATAAAATGGTCATCATTACACAACAACAACAACAATAACAATAATAATAATAATAATAATAATAATAAAATAAAATAATAATAATAATAATAATAATAATAATAATAATAATAATAAGAATAATAGCCTTTTTCTTCACCGAAAGCCTTTCAGTTTAAGTTTAATAGTTGACATTTGTTGGATTTGTATGCTATATGCTTTGCCAGTGGTCAATGTGGGTGGAAAGAAGATGGGGAAAAAATCCCCACAGCATGCAAATAATTTAACAAATCTGTCTCATGAAATAATAACCGGCGCCATCATTTAGGACTACCAATTAGCATTGAACTGACATTACCTTGATCTGGTCACATTTGTAAACAAATCTATAATGAGGCACCCACGGTGCATAATGATTTTGTGGGCTGCGTTCATAATCACAGCTCATGTAAAATGACGAGTTTGATTCACGCAGACATTAGAAAACAAAAACAAATCACCATCCAAATCACCCTCCATGTTCAGTGCTCGGAAGACTCTAAATTTCTTTGGTAAAAGCATTCTGTCAAGCCGACTCACTCTGAGCTGAGTAAGAACATCTTAAACTGCATACAGCGCATGTGAATTCCGTGACACCAAAACTTGGAGCGAAGCGAATGAAAACAAAGTTGTGTCAAAAGGGTCACTCATTCTTCAGTGTCTTTCTTTTTCAAGCTGTCCCATTTTTTTTTCTCTTGAAAACTTCTTCGTCTTCCTATTGATTCTATTACATATTCGACTCATTCTGCTTCAACCCTGAGGCTTTCCAAAACTTCAAAAAGATGTGATGGAAAAAAAATATATTGTATTTTTTTCCTCAGTTTCACAAAGCATTGGAGCCTGGAGAATTTTCTTTTTTTCCGCAACTAGTAACGTGAAAGTGAAAAGTGAACTTTTGATGATCTATGTGCTGTGACAAATGACAATAGTTACCGTAAAGGCAACATTTCCGTCTAAAGGGAACCACTGGAGCAGAACACCTTGACAATCAATGTTTCTTGGCCTAACTTTTTGCACTTGCTTCAATCCCCCTTGCCCAAATTTCAATTTGTTTATCCACCAATGTTATAACGTCGATCCATCCATCAATCTTTGTCAAAATATTTCATACTCTACATGAGTCTGGCCAAGATTAAAACCAATATAGACTGATAGGGAGAGAGTACAACCACTTATACCAAAATGTGCCACCTTGAGCATGAGAGGTCTGTTGTTGAAGATGTGGTCCGTGATCCTCATGTATAAGGTAAAAAAATATCCATCAATCCATCCATCCATCCATCCATCTATCCAGTTGGAGAGCTATCCATCCCTCTATCCAGCTAGCGAGCTATCCATCTATCCAGCTAGCGAGCTATCCATCCATCTATCCGGCTAGCGAGCTATCCATCCATCTATCCAGCTAGCGGGCTATCCATTTATCCAGCTAGCGAGCTATCCATCCATCTATCCAGCTAGCGAGCTATCAATCCATCTATCCAGCTAGCGAGCTATTAATCCATCTATCCAGCTAGCGAGCTATCAATCCATCTATCCAGCTAGCGAGCTATTAATCCATCTATCCAGCTAACGAGCTATCAATCCATCTATCCAGCTAGCGAGCTATCAATCCATCTATCCAGCTAGCGAGCTATCAATGCATCTATCCAGCTAGCGAGCTAGCAATCCATCTATCCAGCTAGCGAGCTATCCATCTATCCAGCTTGCGAGCTATCCATCCATCTATCCAGCTAGCGAGATGTCCATCTATCCAGCTAGTGACCTATCCATCCATCCAGCTAGCGAGATATTCATCCATCCAGCAAGCGAGCTATCCATCCATCCAGATAGCGAGCTATCCATCCATCCAGCTTGCGAGCTATCCATCCACCCATCTATCCAGCTACCTAGCTCTCCATCTAGCCACCCATTCATATTTATACAGTATATTTTTATAACTATATTTATACAGTATATTCATACAGTATATACGTATAATGTAGTTTTTTTCTCCAGTAGTCCATTGAAGATGAGCCCCCGGTTTAGCACCCTGTCAACCATGAGACAAGGCCACAAAGCCACCTGTCAGTAGGGGGTTATACAAAGCCCCAGGCTGACCAAGGACTGACCATGAGCATCTGTGCCACTGTTTGTGTCTAATACACTAATAAAAGCTGTCAAACTGCCGTATCTTCCTACCGTCGCTCTCCCATGCTAACAACGGTTCCTTCCCGTTTGGCTGTCGTGAATGACAGTGAGAAAACACACATGGACAAGGAAACTGGTGTGTGCTAACCAAATGCAGATAAGCAGATGAAAATAGCACATGCGTTTAAAAAAAAAAAAAGGGTATGAGAGAGGTGTTTTCCATCTAAAATTATGATCTTTGTGTTGTTTAAATTAAATGTATTATTATTATTAAGTACAGCAACAGGTTATTTCATACCGCTTCTGTCAACTGAGAGTATGCAGAGTACTTTTGAGGACATGATGTGGCTTCAGGGAAAAAAAAGGATAGCAAGTCTGCACATCCAGGTAAATAAAAGTGATTGCTATTAAATAGCTTTTTTTATCAGTCAAGATTGTGTGATTAATGTAACCACATTTTGCCATTTATAGGCATTAAAGTCATTGAGGATGATGCTTTCAGTATATTTTTTACACTACAATGCTTTAGAGGTATTTTTTAGACTTAAAAAGTGAAATAAAATAGTTGGTGTTTTTTCAGTGGCTGGAAATGATTAATGGCATTTCCATTCATTTCAAATGTGAGCGACGATTTGAGTTGCAGATCAAGACATATGCATATGCAAATTGCCAAACGAACGTTCGTGTATGCAAATTGCCAAACAAACGTTCGTGTATGCAAATTGCCAAACGAACGTTCGCTTGGCAATTTGCATATGCGGCACGGCAGCCAATCAGAAGCCTGTTTCGTGCTTCGGACTATACCGTGACTGTAAAGTGTATTTGAAAGTTTTGAAAGGCGCTTAGAAAGAGGAGTCCACGTGGCTTGTGGCGGTTTGCTTGTAGCTTTTGCTTTATTGAATAAAACAAACGTTTGATTTGAAAAAAAAAAACATCTTTTTTTTTTCTTCTTTTTTTAAGAAGTTGTCGGCCACCCGGGCCGAGACGTTTTGAAAGTTGTACGCCCGACATAAAAGTTGTACGCCCCAGGCCTCCGGGCAGACGTTATTTCAAACACTGGTACAAGTTTTCCAAATATAAGGCGCTACAGTAGAGGCTGGGGTTACGCACTACTTCTTCTAAATGGAGTCGGTGGTTGCTGACAGTAGCTGCGAGACCTGTTGTGGCTCAATATTACTTCACATATAAGGCACACTGGCGTATAAGGCGCAGGGTTATTTTTGAAAGAAAATTAAGGCTTTTGGGTGCGCCTTATACCCCGGAAGAAAGTGTTCTTCTGTCAACAAACGAATGAGTGAAATTAACAACATGCAAACCAAATGTATGAAGTCTCAGATGTGCCACTGAGTTGAGCAGGTGTTTATTTGGGAGGTTTGGTTCTTTGGAGACCTGCGGCCTGCCAAAAACTGACATATTGTTGTTCTTTTCTAAACCACTAGTTTACGAACTCAGTGTACAGAGAGAAGGCTGAAGTTAATGCCCACAGAGACACAGGTGGCACTGTCACACACATGATTTGGCAGGTCATTTTGACCCATTCACATTGTTCATTCCTGTTTTGGAATGGTCGCAGCTCTTAACATACGGCAGGGACAGGTGCAGCAGAAGCCACGTAAGTGAAAAGCATCTGTGTTGGCTCTCCTCTGCCCCTCTAATGATGCTTGGATGACATCGGAGGTGCTCATGACTCATGAGTGGCTTCCAATGGGACGGATTTCGCAAACGCTGTATGCTGGCAGCTTTGTTTGGCTTATATTTCAATAACGGACAATGAATTGTCATCCTAAATGTTCACGGGAATACATGTGAAGTATTTATGCAGGCAATTAAGCCTCTTTTGCTATAGTTTGTTAACCACATCGCAACAACATGCAAATCCAATATATGATGCACGCTTATCTATTCAGTGTTAAGGGCTAAGACATAAGGCGAGCGCATTGCCGCATACTTCAAAGAGCCAAGGATTGTTGTAATTAAAGCAGACATGCAATTCATTATTATGCCCATAAATCTTTTCTTGATTTCCCATTGCTCGGAATAAACTGGCACATTTGCCGCGTTTCTCTTCATTGGCATTGGCTTAGCGCTTCTGGCTCACAGAGAAAGACGTAACCATCTGAGTAAAGTTGTACTCATCTGTGACCGTGGCAGATGCATCGCTGTGAATAACATGATTATGTATACAAGTGGACTCGGAGGTTTATCATCTTGCCTTCTGGGGACCTTGAGACAAGGTCAGGCAATGGTGGAGTGTTGATCGAGCTGAAAAACAAATTTTAGCTGTAAATTTGACAAATATATTTTGACCTATCCAGTTCAAAGGCGAGTAAAGTCATCAAACTTACCAGATGAATAAATGCAATGTAATTTTCTGACTTGGTCCGGTTCGTTCGTTTTGCTCCCTGGTTCTTACCGTGTTTGTGAAGTGTAATTTCCAACTCTGAAATACAAAATATAACAAGAGAAAGGCAATTTCACTGACTGCAGGCTGCTGAAAAAAAATCTGAATGACTCAGTGGAATATGTTACGAAAAAAATTGAAAATAACTAATAAAAAAGTGATAATTGGCAATCCAATACTTGCAAAAGATATCACTGTGACATCAGACTTAATTTAAACATCATTCATTTTAAAATGTTGCTTTAGTAGTTCAGACTTCTCCGTCCTCACAGCCCAAAGGACTATGACCTTCAACTCTGACCATATGTTTCTGTGAATGCATGCAACGTCCGTTTAGCACAGGGCAACTTTCCGAGATGGTGAAAGAGAGCAATCAGTCAGCATTGTGTTGCTGGGCTGAGAGGCACAAATATTTTATGAGGAAACTGCATTAAAGTTGCAACGCAGTGTGCCAATGTTGCTCAAGGAGTGTTTTACTGTGATCAATGTTCTAAAAAGAAACAGAGTAGGCTACCCCTTCAGAGGAAAAATAAACAAAGTTACATTCATCTTATAACATACAATCGCAAAATACAGTAATCAGATACAAATTATTAGCTCACACAGTAGTAGCCTCAAGTGACAACGTCGCTATACACGTCTGTGGCTAATGCTAGCAACAAGAAAAAAGGTAACCAGTAGTGCTTTTTCATTAAACGTTCGTTCTAAAAATAAAAACTGACACAGTCGTGATACACATCTGTGGCTAATGCTAGCAACAGGAATAAAGGTAGCCAGCCAGTAGTACCTCTTCATACAACGTTTGTTGTAAAAATAAAAACTACCACAGTCGCTATATACATCCGTGGCTAATGCTAGCAATGGGAATAACAGATAGCCAGTAGTAGTACTTCATACAACATTCCTTCTCAAAATTAAAAACTGACATTCGCTATCGTCATCCTTGACTAATGCTAGCAATAGCAATAAAGGTAGCTAGTAGTACTTTTTCTTGCACTGTTCGTTCTAAAAATAAAAAATGACACTGTCGCAATACACATCCGTGGCTAATGCTAGCAATGGGATTAAATAGTAGCCAGTAGTACTTTCATACAATGTTAGTTCTAAAAATAAAAAGTGACACCATCACTATACACATCCGTGGCTAATGCTTGCAATGGGAATAAAGGTAGCAAGTAGTACTTCTTCATACACCATTTGTTCTAAAAATAAAAACATCCACAGTCGCTATACACATCCGTGGCTAATGCTAACAATGGGAATAAAGGTAGCCAGTAGTACTTCCTCATACAACGTTCGTTCTAAAAATAAAAAGTGACACCGTCGTTATACACATCCGTGGCTAATGCTAGCAACAGGAATAAAGGTATCCAGTAGTACGTCTTACACCCTTTGTTGTAAAATAACAGTCGGTTTCTGATTCAGCGGAAAATCTAAGAAAATCAAGTTCAGGTTACAAGTTAAGAAAAAAGCCCACCATTCGTACTTCTTTCACTCTTCATAAAACAAAGCAGACTGGGCTAAAGCACTAAAGTATAATGGCCGACGTCAGCTTGAAGCCATGAGCATCACAAGAGGGGTTCAGCAAACCACTCAGATTCATCCTATTTCTGGTACGTCTGTACTATCAATGAGGTTTCTTTGACCACCTCTTAGTTTGGCCTTTCAGCTGTAAAACACAATACCAAAGTAGGGGAATAATAAAAAAGACCCGTTGGGGTGCTTCACCTCTGTGTGCGGTAATTAATGCAATGCATACGATCAATTTAGCGCAACAGCACGACAGTTTTGACCTGCTAACGCAAGCCCACTGAGTCGAAACTGATATGATGGAAAGCGAGAAAGAAAAGGAAAAAAATAAGCATTCCAGTAGCATATCAGGATGTAGTTTTGCAACAGTGAAGAGATCAAGCATGCCAGATAAGGATGAAAGAGAAGAAATTCACACGTGTTCTGAACGGAGTTTTATTCCATTTCATACAATTATGCCAACTGTTTGCCTGCAGTTACATTCATTGGAAAATTCATGCCCGCATTAGCAGAATTCTAATGATGTATCGTAACACTAAGGCACCAAACCAAATGGAATTGATTTAAGTTTCTTTTATCGCTGACGGATCTTTCTAGCCCGAGGCCTCTGTCTGTGTTTTCTTTGTCTCTGGTGGATCATAGGTTAAGGCACAGACATGATGTGAGTGCGTGTGTGTGTGACTGTGTGTGTGAGTTACAATGTAGCATTCTAGTTTTTGTTGTTTACGTGGGTCTTGAATGTTTTAGTTTATGTTGACTAAATATGCAAAACGTCATGTAGTACACAAACTGTGTTTCTTCAGAACAAAATCCAAAATGTTTGTGATAAATTGCTTGCACATTAACATTGATCAAGCCTCTACGAGGCACACATACAAATAAATGCCTCTCTCCAAATGAACACATCCCCCCTCCAACCCCCATCTCAATTAACTGGAATTACCTTACCAATGGCAATGATTCAACCAAGTGGGAGCTGAAACTACTCGCTGATTTGGTTCCCACCGCAAGTGAGACATCACAGCTGCAGGACAAGACATTAAAACAAGAAACACCAACATCTTTAAATCTCGTCTCGTTTCAAACCTATTGCATTTTTCAAACTGAGCTTTTCTTGTTTTTCTTGTCTGTGAGCGTCCCTAAAGACGCAGCCAAAAACGGCCCTTTATCCTACAGGCAAAACATTTTAGAGAACAGGGTGAAAAATAAACAACTCACATTATTAAAAAAAAGTCAAACATCTGCTAGATTCACGTTAAACAATGAGAAATGAGGCTAACAAAGAGCATCTATGTGTTATGTCATACATTTTTAAATAACACATTTCGTGACCCCCACACACTGCAGCAACACATGTAGACAGAAAAGATAATAATGTAGACCAGCATCTATTTTTTATGCTCTGCTAAATATCACTGCACTTTCACTTGTAGCAGAAATGCGTTTTTCCCCAGTTTGTTTGAATATATGGATTCTACCTTAAGCCAAACCATGTACAGGGTACAATAGTGAGAATGTTATTACCATATACTGTTCATTTATAAAGTACAATATTATTATTTTTCATTATTTAAAAGAAAAACATGATTGTGTCAAACCACATTACACAAACAAGCTCCATCTGTCTGGCTTATTATATCTAACAATCTTATTCCGTGACATTCAATGGCATTCATAACATATACAAAAAAAATATTCAAATCAGCTGCCATCTGACCAAAATAAGTATTGTAGCCCAAAAAGAAAGCGAAAGTGTCCAATTCGAAGCCTATCCAAGCAAAGGCAAAAGATTGTTATGGGGGCTAAAAATTGAACTGAGATGACAAATGGCGCGTTGAAATGACTCTGAATGTGTGAAAAGGCAGACGGAAGGAGAGCCACGAGGAAAAGATGACGTGAAAAATACGTTTGGAGGAACATGTTTGCAAAAGGTCATTGAAGTAATTCTACAATCGCAGCCAGATGAAGGACGGGCCTCACATGACAACAAGCCTTCCTTTGATGGACTCGGCTTATTTCAATACTCTCTGCCATGATGATGAGTAAAAATGACTTTTTCCTGCTCGCCTGGCTCTATATCGGGGGGCACATAACACTTCACATTTCCTGCAAGCCTCGCAAACACACACAAAAAAATAACGGTGTGACATTTATTGGTCTTGGTGTTATTTGTATTCCATCTCTGACTTTTGCACACGCCAGCTTTTATGAGCTCGCCCAGGCGAAACATTAAAGAAGCTCATTCTTTATTAATCCCAGCGATGACAATTCGGCGTTCCCAACACGGCGTACGTTTCGCTGGCACTTTTGAGAGAACATGCGGCCCACGTAACCTTTTTAACATCGCTCGCTCATCCGCACCGTTGTGTCGGCTAACTTTTGCCTTTGTCGGAGAAATGTCATTAAAATAAGCACTTTACATGAATAATGTTTGAGAACGGCAGCCCTAATATTAGGTATTCATAGGAATCTGCAGGTAAGCGATTTTCTCGTTATCATTGAGTGGCACTCAAAATCTTATCTGCATCTACTTTGCCTTGTGTTCATACAAATTCCATCAAATGGGATTCGTTTAGGGTTAAAGCAAAACATTTGAGGCAGGATTTTAAGATGGAGTCAAACGGCTGACTCATGCTAATTTTAGCCACTTTGCAGTGGCCTTGAATAAAGTTTTAACATTTAACTTCTGCAGTTATCCAGAGTAGAGAAAAGCAGGTGTGTCAGGTGTCACTCAGCTAATGAGCGCAGTCAAATTGACTGAGGTGTCTGAGGAGCATTTGATCAGATTTGAGACCCAACTCATTTGCATCTGTGATTCACAGTTGCACACAAGCCAGATAGCTAGCGAGATAGATAGCTAATATACAGCAAATAACTAGCTAGCTAGATAGCCAGCTAGATAAATAGATAGCTAACTAACTCAAATAGATAGAAAGCTAGCTTGCTAATAGACAGCTAACATCTAGATAGATAGATAGCTAATAGTTAGCAAATCGATATGTAGCTAGAAATGTTGAGTCTACTTCAAAAAGTGTCATCAAGAGAGAAAAAAATATATTTAAATTTAAAAGTATAAGCCATGACATAATGTACACATATTTGCACGCGCGCACACTACTAAATGTGACTACTACTAATAACAACAAATAGTTGATAACCAGAAGCTGCAATTGAAGGAGTTCATAGTATGGTTTGGTAGCGGTGGGGTCTTAAAGTGTCCTTGAGAGTTTTTAAAGGCGTTTAGAAATGAAAAGAATTATTATTATTCAGTGGCTCATTTGTACGAAGCTAAAACCAGTAGAAAAAAAGTAGTTCCCGAGGCACACCGCATGTGTTCGGGATTATCTTCATAACTTTTGTCTTTCATGTATTGTTTTGTCATCCAATTTGCATTTATATATTTGACGTCCATGTTAGCGACCAGTTCTCTTGGCTTTGTTACAGCTGCAGTGATTGTACAGGCTGTGTCTAAATAATGCTGTGTTTTATTGTATTATATTCCCTTTAGCGCACCTTTATCTAGTCGATACACAGCAAAACCGCAGTAACTTTTCACTCTGAGGTGTTCGCGTGTCTCCAAACAACTGAACAAATCTAAGGGGACTTCATTACCCCTCGGAAAGAAAGTTTGGGAGGAAAAATGGGTTCAATACATGATACTGACACCATGGGGCATAAACCGGAAAGCAATATCTACAGCCTCTTGCAATCTCAGTTTTGGTGTCTGAAGCCATCACGGATCCACCAGAGCACAACTGCACCACAATTAAGCCGTCTGTGGTTTTTAATTAAAACGAAGAGGCGTCACCCTTCTCAAACTTTGTTTGCCTTCCAGTTATTGTCTTCATAATGCAAACAAATATACTGTTTGAAAAATGATCACATTTCTATCCCCTCTTTTAAATTAGCCTGTCAGAGACACAGTCAGCCTTGTTTCCTCCCAAGCAGTTTGCCATCAAAACATTACAACAATTAGGACATTAAACGCAATGCGGGGATGAATTATTCAGCAGCGTGAAGAAGTTTCCGCGATACCCAATAGGCACAATCGATAAAGCGTGCGACGCCTTCACCGAGGCAAAGTCCATTACAAGTTCTAATGAATTTGAGGAGCTTCTGGACCAAAAAGCAATTTAACATAGATATCTCCAGGGAATGCAGAGAGAAACAAATAAAACTAATCAGCATGGTGCGGAGCTGACGCAAACCTGAGGGTGACAAGCATTTACTGTATAAAATGGGCAACCTTGACATTTATTGACAGCTTGAGCACCGGGCTCAGTTTATGTCTGCTTTGGGGTTTGTCATGTGAGGAAAAAGAGAACTGGAACCAAGGAAAATTGTCACCACGAGGACCCTATAGATTCTCACAGTTGTCCATTCAGCACACACATTACAAGAACAGGTGAGTGAAGTGGCAGTCAGAAAGGCTAAAATTCAGATGGCAGTAGGGTGAGGTAGGGAGAGCTATTAATTATAAGTGTGACCCGTCCGTCTATAGCAATGAACATGCTACTTGTCAGTTTGCAGCCTATTAATTTTCATCCTGTACCGAAATAAGAACTCAACTGATTCTGCCCTTTAAAACCCACCTAAAAACTCACTTGTACTGTTTGACATTTGATTCAGCATGATTCAGACTTAAGTTTTACTTCCTGGTGCTTTCTATTATTTTTGTGACTGCTTTATTTCCTTTATATAATAGGTGTCCATGTTAAGCGCTTTATTACAGCTTCAGTTGTCTTTAGAGCGCTATATAAATCAATATGCATTGTATTGTATTGCATTGTATTCTGTCAGTGACATCTGTCTTAATATAAAACATGCAGCCAGGTTCAAAATTTATATTAATTAATTCACTGCCAGATGATGTGAAAAAAAATGTGTCCACTCCAGTGGCAGGGTTTTTGTCATTTTCACTGAAATTGCAGGACCCACAGAATATTGAGTTTTAAGACTATATAAACATTTAATACAGCGTTAAAAACTTTAGACTGTCTTCTCAGAGTTACAGTAATTCCTTAGTTATATGAGCCTGGAGTATCTGATCTTGAAATGGGGGCAGCTGAACAAAATACAATACAATACAACAGCTGAAGCTTTAACAAAACGCTAACATGGGCAAAAGGAAAATGCTGCCCCCACGTGAAAGGGAATAAACATTGCCAGAGGTCTGACCAGTGCTTCATCGGCAGCCCCCTGCAAGAAAAAAAAAAAAAAAAAAAATCTGGGAATAGCCCTCCATGTCATATTTTCAATTCCCAAATACATTTGGAGATGGCAGTGAATGAAGTAATACATTTTAACCCATCTAGATTAGATTACAAATTTCACATTTTTAAACGTAATTTGGAATTCGAGTGATTATGAAAATAATTGTTACTATCAGTTTCCTCTTTTTATGTGTTACTATTTACATTATTATTATTATTATTATTATAATTATTATTCTTATCATCATCAATTTTTTATTATTATTTACTTTATTTGTATTTACCCATCCAAAGGGGAAAACGCATTTTCATTCAGGTGCACAACGGTCCTAATTCCTCCTTTGAATATGTTGTTCGTTAATGTATTTATTTAGCACTTTGGGTGTCCCTTAAGTAATCAGCTTTCGTCTGTCGTACCCAATAGGAGCACAGTGGAACAAGGATCAAATATAATTCATCTGGACTGATATAAAATCTTCAAGATGACAAGGTGTGCGCAGGATCCGATACTTTATTGGCCAGAAGATGAATGGACAGAGTGAGTAATTCAAAGTGAAAAATGATTCCCCGGAGAAATAGAATCCTCCGTCCTCCCCTTTTTTTCTTCTCAACCACTGTGAAAAATTCTGATGAGAAAATGGAGCAGTTTTTCTTTGCAATCTTAATTTATATTTGGCAGTTAGACGACACGCTGTACCCTAACTGTGCAATCCAATCATGTGGAACCAGACTGATTTTGAAGGCAGAAAATAACAATGATAATTTTTTTTGTGTGGCACTTGTTTTAATGAGTGATGTTCTATGCATGATTTGCATACTTTTAGGTTTGGGGGTCATAGATAAGATCATTTCCATGAACACATTTTCTAAAGGGTGTCATTTGAATTTTATTAAGTCTGAAAATCAACAAAGGATTGCCTCCCAGGTGGAAGAAATAATGTTTTTATTTTTTTCGCCCAGTAAACCGTTTCATCGCCTGTTAACAAATTCCACATTGGGGGATAGACGTCCTATTTGTACACTCGGCATCTTTTGAAAATCCATTTATCGTTGTCGCACTGCTGTTTGATTTAATCTCAAAAATAGAAGAAACTGGAACTGATATCCGTGTGTACATCTAACATCTGGGATGGAGGGACTAACAAACTGGCACTTATGATTCTTTTGCGTTATTTGAAGATCAAAAGCACAGCGTGCTGAACTTTGTTTTATTTTTGTTGAAAGACAAACGCCTGGAGACAAGCACGTTTTATATATGAGTCATCGATGCATGTGAGGATGGAAATAAACATCTTGTTTCAAAAATGATCTTTATGATTCAACCATACAGAGCCATTACGATACGTAACAACTACACTATATGTTGCTGCTGTGCAGACAGAACTGAACTTTGTAATGGATCCGCCAACCTTTTTCACCCTTTTTAATCATTATGCCCGAGCCAATGTTCGCTGTAGGCCACCATCAAGGTAGGGAATATAACTTATCTACTGCTCGCAATAAAGTGCGTGGTTGGCGCAATGAGATTTATCACTCTGGGAGGAAAAAAGGTTTTTTTTTAATTTCAGAACGATAGCATCATTTTATTTAAATGCTTATTTGCGCAAATATAAACAGGGCTTCGACTTCAGCGGGGAGAATGTAATAGACTATCTTCAGAAGATGATATCATCTGCGCTGGTTGCTATGCTAATAGTGGGAAATCGTATTCTGGGTCTTTTCTCATCAAATTCAGTCTGGCAAACACATTTATAAACACAGGAGATTCGAACAGATGCCCCACGCGAGGTTCATTTTCTCTGATTCCACTTGATTTTTGATACCGTAGAGCGACCTTTGACTGACACAAATGTCATGCCTTTTACACCGTTGTTGTCGAACAAATATCCTTTCAAAAGCTGCGCGGCAGCAGCAACTACGTCGGGAGCATTCATTTGCAATCTGGCCGAGGAAACACCTCTCCCTTGTCACCTGTCACCTGTCAGAGACTTTGCGAGATGCAAACCCATCTGGTTCAAGTGAAGTTCAGCTTCCTTTTGAATTCATCTTACAGTCTTTTGTCTCTTTGTGAAAGATTCAGGGCTGCTCAACTGATCCCTTGAGGGTGAGCGGTAACGTAATCGCCATTTCCACGTGAACTCATTTAAACCGCAGATGGTGCCAGTACGGCGAGAAAATACGAGTCAAAAATGTCAAGGACCTCACTTTTAATTTCAGTTGGTCGGGTCTCACCACCCCTGAAAATTCCTTGACACACACACACACACACACACACACACACACACACACACACACACACACACACACACACACACACACACACACACACACACACACACACACATTTATATATATATATATATATATATATATATATATATATATATATATATATATATACATATATATATATATACACACAGTATATTCAGTATTGGATTGGATTGGATTTGCCTTTATTAGTCTCGCAGTGGAGAAATTTACATTTCATATATATATATATATATATATATATATATATATATATATATATATATATATATATATATATATATATATATATATATATTAGAAAGTTTTTTATGTTTTTACCAAATTGATCATGTCATAAGAAATTAATTTTGTCTGACATCAATGAGCTGCTCCGATCATTAATAAGTTGACTTTTTTGAAGTGAATTGACATGTTGGCCTCCATATAACAAAAAAAAATTGACAAAAAATGTGTTTGTTTTTTTATTTCTTTAAATACCGAGTTTCTTGACTTCTCACGGCTAATTCAATTCATCAACAGCTCATCGGCAAGCTCTGCAAGAGCCTGATCGTGATCCTGATCATATGAATCGAACGTGTTGGAGGACGGAAACATCTAACGAAGTAGGATAATGGCCCTCAACGACCTCAGTCTGACACTCGTGCATTAAAATACCCGAAAGCAACCAGGCAGACATGCTTAAGCCGCAAAGTGCTGCTAAGTAGCCCCCGCCGCTCTGAGTAGAATCATTAATGATCTTTTTACAGTGCAATGAGCGTGCGCGCTGGCCTGAAAAAAGTGGACCTGCCCTTCGTTTAATGGGGCGTGCACTTTATAAAAGGAAAGGTAACATCATCAAACGGCCTAAATGATGTTGGATAATTTAAATGTGCTGAACTTATTCCTCAGGTGGCCTCTGGGAATTACAGTACAAAGCTTGACTGAAACGTTGGTTTCATCACACGGTCTGAAAAAATAATTTTGTTGTGGTTTCCATGGGAGCGCCGTCTATGGGTTAAGTGTGACACTCGGTGAATATCATTTAAGAGTTTCAACAAAAACAGATCGAAGACTTTAAGCACAATGTTAATGTTGGACATCATACAGTTGCATTTTCATGCCCCCGCTTTTCTAACCATCGATTCATAATGAACTAAAACTTGTCATCTCCGAGCCTTTCCCGCTTCTTCCTTTGCTGAATTCATTCTATATTTCGTATATATTTTCAGGAACTCTTTTACTACATGCTGCAAGTCATGAGGGAATGTATATAATGTGCTGTGCTGATTGGTTCGTTTGCAACAGAGTTGAAATGGGCTCAAAGTTAGCTGTATGCAGATATGTTCCACTGTACTGCGAACTGAGATTTTCAGTGAAAAAGGGAAGTTTTTTTTTAAATGGCCACTATTTGAATAAGTAGCATATTTTAAAACTTGGTGTGGATCAAGGTAATATTTTTTCATTTTAACTGGAAGTCTTAAACTTTGGAGTGTGTTATCAAGTTCAATGGAAAAAGGGAAAACGGCAATGGTTTGGGGGGGAATTGCCTGTGGCAGATTTCTCTAATCCTGTGAGAGTCACATCAGAAACTGAAATAAAATGTGCAATATGTAGCCCTGCTGGGATGCCCTGGTGTAAAATTGTAACGAGGTGATCTGATCAATGGGAAAGTTGGGGCCAGCGGTCCTGTCAATCGGACCAGGGCCATTACGCAGGGAGAAAGCTTTCAAGAGAGGCTATGTTGAAGTAATGTGATTTCCTCCTACTTGGTGTGCAAGTAGAAGGAAACCACATACGGTATTGGAAGCATGAACGAGGTGTAGATTATTGACTATTTTGCCCTATATGAAGAGGGGAAAAGAAATAAATACAGAGTGGGCGACTGTACATGTCCCTGCGTGAAGTTTTTTTTTTTTTTGAGTCACTGGCTATATACTCGCTTGAATGGCGAGTTGAGCGAGACCAGGTATTGGGGGATACAATCTTCATAGATTAGAGTAGATTAGACGAGCCTTTATTTCTCTCACAGTAGAGAAATTTACATTTCACAGCAGCAAAAACAAAGTACAGAAGCTGCTGTAAAGGCAGACACTCTCGCGGCGTCATTTTGAAATCAAAAATAAAATAACAAACAATGTGACACAACACAAAAAACACAGACATCTGCAATCGTTCTGAACCCTCTTTGTTGCATGAAGCAGTTCTAGAGACAATCAAAGCCTCCTTCCACCAGTGGATGAAGGACGTCATGGTGGAATATACACATCTGCTACAAGCTAAATGCTGAAAGCAAACACAAAGCTATAGCATCCATTGACAAAAACAGATTGTCTCACATCTCACCTACGTAAATCCGCTTCAGTTCCAAGCCGCGACAGGTCGACACATGCATCGGCGCTTTTTCGAGGCTGTGATAATACTGCCCATTACAGGTGCAAAAAAGCACAATCACGCCAGAGCTGTCCAGCGATGACAGTCAAATGGCCCTGACATTCCTCCCAAATCAGAAACTGCTTCATTAACATCATTCAAATGTCTTAAGAACTATATTTTGAGACAGAACTAAATGGGTCAGAGGACAGACCCCTGAGGTACCCCACGTCATGGCCATTTGATCAGATTCAAAACTGCCTCTGTAACAAACAAACAGCGGAAGCCAGCCATGATTCTCCAACCAATACAGAGTAATCAAACATACATAAAAACATAGAGTGACACATTCATAAACTAGCCTGTTGCTGAATTAAAAAGGCTCATTTGGAAACAGTCCACTGATCCGGCAAGCCTTAGAGATGATGGGAGGGCACTCCAGGGTACACGTCTGAAAAGAGCACTCATGATGGAGTTTTATACAAGTAATATTCTCTCCCTAAACGCTCCTTAATGTTTAATTGAGTCTATAAGCGATACACAGTACACCCAGTGTCAACAGCATTTAATTTCCTCTTTTTGAGTCACCGCTGCCTTGCACGTTTGTGTTTGATCCTAACACAAAAACAACTGGGTATGCTGTCACCTCTCAACTTGTCACACAAGAGCTCTCAAACGGAAAAGACCAAAAGCTCCAGAGAAGAAAATAAATGACATGAGATATTTTGAAATAGAATGCAAAAGACTGTTTTCAAGTAACCATCGTTTTGTTGTGTCATTTATTTACCACTATAAAACATTATAGGCAGGATTGCCCGTATGTAATGAATGAAAAAAAAATCCAAATATAATATAGAAATATGTATACGTTTTCCAAATATAAGGCACATCTCATTATAAGGCACTAAAGTAGAGGCTGGGGTTACACATTAGTTCTTCTACAAGGGGAAATGGAGTTGGTGGCCGCTGACAGTAGTTGCGAGACCTGTTGTGGCTCAAGATTACCAAATTTTCCGGGGTATAAGTTGACCGGAGTATAAGGCGCACCCCCAATGAACGGTGTGTTATACTTTTTCCACATATAATGAATGAATGAAAAAAAATCCAAATATAATATATAAATATATAAATATATATATATATATATATATATATATATATATATATATATATATATATATATATATGTTTTCCAAATATAAGGCACACCTCATTATAAGGCGCTACAGTAGAGGTTGAGGTTACACATTAGTTCTTCTACAAGGGGAAATGGAGTCAGTGTTGTGGCTCAATATTATTTCACATATAAGACACACCTGCGTATAAGGTGCAGGGTCATCTTTTGAAGAAAATCAAGCCTTTTGTGTGCACCTTATACACAGGAAAAATACCGTATTTTCTGGTGTTCTTCCTGCACACTAGTTGTCAACTCGCGTATGTTCTTATATTTCCTAGCAGTCTCTCTGTTACATTTCACAGGTCAGTCTTAGCCACCTGGATTGGAGGAGGATATTCGTGATTGTGGGCGGCCCTATTGTTTTTATGTTGGTCACCTCAAAAACAAAACAAACTCTGTAAACAGTAACTGCCCACTTGCAGATTTTTTTTTCTCCTTATGCGCATCACATTTTTTAAATCACCGTGTGCCTGTAAATTATATCACACCAGTTTGTGTCCCTGCTGCTTTTCAATGACTGCTTGGTGGCATTTGACAGGTGACCACCTGCCCTACCCCGCTGCGAGCCCTCCGCCATGGAGGGGCATGCAGGCAATGACACAGGAGGAAAAAAAGTTTGTGAGTTTGTCTCTCGTACCGAAAAAGTTGTCACTGGTGAAAGAGTCAAGAAAGTGTCTTGTACGAAAAATGATTTATGTTTACCTGAATATACGAGTTAGTCAGAATCAGCGGTCTGCATCCTAATATCCAGGGAGCCTAATCAGGAAAAAAAAAAGACACTTAGTATAAACTCTTTTTTTTCCTCCTTGTCTCATTAGACCCTCAAATTATGGTGACTCTGATTTTGAAATGGGTGCAAAAAAAAAAAGCATGATCGGAACATCCCTAGTTGTTTGTTCATACGACCTAGTCTTAGTCTTTCGTGCTGCAGGTGGCTCTCAGCACGTTGAGCAATCAGCCTCATTACTTTGCCAGCTATAATCAGATGCACAGCTGGTCACCTAAATGAGTGTCTGCCACATTTTTATCTTTAAGAGCGTAGTGTCGTAGTTTTAACTTTGCAAGCTGAGTTGATTGTGGTGCATTGCGATCCTGATTGCATTTGACAGCACCATATCCTTTTTTAGCTCATAATTATAATTTTGCTGTATAATGGAGTGACCGAGTCCTCCTGTATATACAAAAACAATTATCCACAAAGACCGGTCTCAATGCCACACCTAATTATACTCAAGGACCAATTCTCTTCTATTTATTCCATTCATCTTATACTGAAGAAAAATGGTGAGTTGAATGTATTTTTATTTATCTCACTATGAATAGGGAAAATATATACCTTACTATAAGAACAACACAAATAACCATATAATACATTTAACCAGGCTGATGTAGAGTACCTCCCTTTTACCTCCTATCATGAAGCAGCATAAATGGCAATAAATGAAATCCCTTGAGCCAAGAGTGAGCTCCTGTGAGTCATTTCTGCATTGTCAAAATCCATGCTTGCATGTTTTTTCCCCTTCATCGGCTCGTAATCCAGCCATGCCCTTTCATGAACGGTTGGATAAAGAGACAATTGGAGAGCTATCATTTGTATATTTTTATCAAATTCTCTGTTACACATTATCATGATGCATCATTTCCCAGACTGAGAATGAGTATTAACATTTGAGAACATCAATATATACGTATATATAAATCAATATCATATTTTCCGGTATATAACATGCACTGGAGTATATGGCCCAGCCCCAATGAATGGTGTATTTTCAAACTTTCACCATATATAAGGCGCACCGGACTATTAGGCGCACCTTCAATAAAAGCAAAAGTTTTCCAAATATAATATATAAATATATAAAGCTTTTCCAAATATAGGGAACACCACATTATAAGGCGCTACAGTAGAGGCTGGCTGAGGTAACATACGACTTCTTCTACAAGGGGAGATAGAGTCGGTGGCTGCTGACTGTAGTTGCGAGACATGTTGTGGCTCAATATTACCTCACATACAAGGCGCACCGGCGCATAAGGTGCAGGATCATCTTTTAAATAAATCAAGGCTTTTAGGTGCACATTATATGCTGGAAAATATGGTTTTCTCTCTCTCTCTATATATATATATATATATATATATATATACATACCGTACACATACTGTACGAATATAATTTAATGACAGTATAGGCACGGATACAAATAACATTATTGAGATTTGTGTATCTTAGCTCCATTATAACCAGAAATATCAACATAACGGCCCCACTGACAAGATAATACACAATCAAGGTAGTAGTATTCATCCACCAAGACCCCCCATTTATAAAATCACCCAATTAATGAATATATGCATGCCAGAGTCAGAGAGTTGGCATATTTGAAATTGCAGGTATATCATTTTTATTGACATAGTTTTCATGTACCATTAAAATAATCTATTTTTGCGAACACATGGGGAGATAATGCAATCTTGCCAACGTCCGCTGCCTATTATAAAAACAATCGGTGTTAACTCAGCTTCACATAAATCAATCCACAGTGTTCTCTGAGGTGTTAGAATATTCCATTAACTCTCTGCATGCGCACACATTTTACATACTAATAAATGTGACAGTGGGGGGAATTGTTATATCGTCGCCGTATTCTTTGTCATACAGGTACCCGGGGAACGAAAGAAAAGATGAGCCAAGGATATTTGCTACGATGATGACAATTGTTTGGTCATATGTGTGGCCTGTTCACAATGGAAATAGAAGATGACATTCGCCGCGTGCGCATGTGTGTGTGATGCACCTCTGAGGAATCAAAATAATTGAAAATGGAGCAATCAAATTAAGTGATTGGCCCGGAACAATATAATAATCACTTAAACTCCACTTCCAGGTGGCTTGATGACCTTATGCCATGGGCCCTATCAAACATCCATCTTGTCTTCACCGTGATTGTTTTAATCCCGTTTTGGGATTAAGTTGATTAAATTACTGTCGGGCTGGCTCGTAGTGAAAAAAATTGTCCTTCATATTGCAGGGTCTCAGTGGAGAATGGAGGAATCTGCAGGCCTCGGATGAAATGTGGCTGTCTTCATGCGCAAACTGATCAAACCCAAGAACAAAAAAATAGGTGGTTTTGGAAAGTTCAGACCTGTCAAGAAAGCCAATAATTACTTGTGACCTTTTCAAGTTCCGCTCATCTCTGCTCACCTTTCAGGCCGAATGAGTGATTATCACACTGCATGATTTCATCACATCAAACTGGCAGAGAGACATTAGCTTCACACAGAATAAACAACAGCTTCCAGAAAAAAAATGTACCATAAAGCACATTTAAAGCTCATCTGGTTAAATATGACCAGAAAAGCTTTTTTTTCCTGTGTAGCATCTGTCATATGTCTAGACATATTCATGTTAGCCATCTTTAAGGCCTCTGGTGGGTTAACGCAAGGCTATTCCTTGTCGCAATAAGAAGCGTTAGCCACCTGCTAGCTTGTGAGCAAGCAGATGTACGGGGATTCTCTTGGCCTGTCACGTAACATATGTAGCAAAGAGACAATGTCAGAAGAACTCGGGTTTTGTTGTCATTATAGTTAACTTTTTTGACATTACCTTTATAACAACTTCATTCTTGAATACAGTAAAGTCTCGTTATATCGATATCGGTTATAACGATAGTACCGCTTATTACGATATTATTTTCATTTCCCTTGCACATTTCTAGTCTTTTTATGTATAATTTGTACCGTTTAGTACGATACCCGGTTGTTACGATAATCCGGTTATTACGGTGCTCCTTTTCATCCCCCGCCGGCCATTTTTGTTGTTTACATCGATATATCCGTTGCGCCATTGGTCAACTTGGTCACGTGTCTTGTTACGCTCTCCCGAGCAGACGCCATTTTCAGACGGCAGCTCGTGTGTATCAGACGGCTGCTCGTGTGTCTTCAACAATGGACTGTTTTGGATGCCATCAGAGCAATTTCCAAAGCGTGGAGCACGGTGTCCGAAAACACCATCAAGAACTGCTTCCGTCACTGCAAATTTGAAAATCCAGGGTGCAGTGAGGAAACATCTGCAGCTAACGAAGAGGATGACGACAACATTCCTCTTGCAGTGTTGGCTGAAAAGCTAAAAGTCGCCGACATTGCATCGTATGTCGCAGTCGACAAAGACATTGCGACATTCCCAAGCTCATCAGATGCGGATATCGCAGCGGAGGTCAAAGCCAAATATGCCACAGGAGATTCCCGTGATGAAGATGATGCTGATGACGATGAAGAAGAAGCGACTGAATGCACACCTTTTGCAACTTCGACAAAAGCGTTGCAAGGGGTTGCGGACACGCGATCTTTCTTTGAATCCGTAGAAAATGCATCCGGTTTTTTAGAAACGTTAAACAAGATGGAAGTGTTCATATTAAAATATAAAAATGGGAAGCAGAAGAAGATTGATGACTTTTTTAAATAGCTTACATACATACTAATTGCAGTGTTATGTACATGTACTGTTACATGAATGCAAGCGTTTTTTGCAACAATGTTTGTTGTTTTGTCTGCTGAAGCGTCATGATTTTGAAAATGACTGTACATTCCATACTGTGCATTAAAGGGCAACCAACATCACTTTTTGTGTTTCTTGAGTCAGTCAAAAAGCTGTTGTAACGTCACAGCTGCGCGCCGGCATTCTATTCAGCCACTCTCGAACGTCACGTAAATTATGTAAACGTTGCAGTTTTGGTTTTTCATCCATGTACAGTATTTAATTGTGTTGCATCCAGATATCTTTATTGTTTGCAACAATCACTGTTTTTCATATGATTGTACATGCTGGCGTTCGTGACTTCGTGTGAATAGAACTTGACGATTTAGCATTGGTTGGTTGCATTTTTGAAAGGAAATAGTCATTAAAAAGTGTAAAGACGTTTTTATTTTATGCACAACTTTATTTTTCACTTCACTACTGTACAAAAAAACATGTTAGATACGCAATCCATGAACCCAATGATGAAATTACATGCCATAACAAAGACCCCCCCCCCACAGGATCGGATATATCGATAGTCCCGGTTATATCGATATTTTTTCGGATTCCCTTGCGTATCGATATAACGAGACTTTACTGTATTTTACGAACTTAATTGGTTCCCAGAAAGTGTGTGTAAGGCCAAAAGTGTGTATTCCAAACATTAATTTCCCATAGGAAACCATTAAAATGAGAATAATCCGTTCCCATAAAACATAATTTGCAACTCAGAAGTCTGACTTTAGTCATAAAATCTGAGAATAAAGTGAAAATCTTGTCAACCATATTTTCCTTTCTTCAGTGGCCCTAATCCTCTTTCGTACGTCTCCCTTTCCTGTGTGTGTGTGTGTTTGTCTGTTTTCTACCCCCCCCCCCCCCCGCTCACTGCTTCGTGTTTCCTGGAACGTGTGTCCGCTCCCTCCTCTACCACAGATCTTGACCAATCACGTGCGGCTTTAACCGAACACTGGGGATGGAGAATAGAGGACAAAAAAAGTCGGCGGACATTTTCAGCTCCTTATTAGGAGCTCCAATATCTGGCTCGTTCGCGAATGATACATCACTCATTCTGGCGCTCCATGTGTTTCCTGAAAAATAGTTCGTATGCCAAGATTATATTCTGACGAATTTAATGTTTGTAAGGCGAAAAGTTTGTTAGCTAAGGCGTTCGTAAACCGAGGTATCACTGTATTGTCTAAAAATCTGATTCCCACATGCCATTGCGCATTTTTCATGACATTATATGGAAGTATATACTGTAAGTGAGCTAGCCATGCCTATCATCCTTCCCTTCAGATAGTCTGATGGCACGGCTACTTTAGAGTACCTCGTTGTTGGCCATGGCTACACACAATTCACAGAGAGAGGGCAAAGGAGAAAGGATGTAAAACGATTTATGAAAAAGACTGATGTGATAATCTCTGTGCTGGTGTAGATCCCTTAGAACGCCTCATTGTTTCTACATGCATGTCTGCAATCTAATTTTTGATGGTAAATATATTTATTTTAATATATGAACTCACAGTATTTTAGTTATTAAACACAAGTGGTTCCAATATTTCCACAAAACAAAGCTACATTTGATTGAATTGATGACAAGAGTGTCACTGTGCAGGTGGCGTCTGTTATAAAATATAATATTAAAAGCATTCGCGTTTGTTTGTGTTCCCATCCCCTTTGTATTGATGTTTAAATTTATCATGTGGTACCAGCTTTGCACCGTTTATTTTCTTCTCTCCGCTCAGCCGCCTCAGATCGGGTCAACAGCTGCGGGCATTTTGTAAAAGATTTGTTTGCACCTCCATTCAGAACATGATATCATGATCCATTTAGTCATGTCCGTGTTGATTAATGTTAGGACAATACTGCCAGCGTTAGCCTAACATGCTCCTGCAAAGTTTTATTGTTAGTCGGACATTTTAACCGCATGGCATTGGACTATGGAATGATATCAGTTTGAATAGTTACGTACAAAACACAGAAAAACAAGATACCATCTTACTAAGATTGATACTTGTCTTATTATATCCTGCCCTTAGTTTAGTATATATATATCAAGAAATTATGAACATTTTTATCAGTATGTGCTTCAGTTTTGAGTCAGTGAATAATGTAAATGAGCCAATCAACTCAGAGGCATATTTAATAGCAACACAACTTAATTTGCTGCCATTCCCAAATTTATTCGGGAATGTTGTCTTTCTACTTCTTCCTTTCCTTTCCTCTTCCTTCCATCACTTTGCTGCTGTGAAATGTAAATATCTCCACTGGGAGACTAATAAAGGCTAATCCATATCATACGGCAACTTCCTTGTTCCCCCACAGCTCCAATGGAGCCAATGACAAATATGCAATGTACTTTTGTGCAGCGACGGCATGTGGCCATGTCATTCCTCTCACTGTAAGGGATCTAACATGTTTCTTCAGTCAGCATAAAAAGCTCCCTAACACCAGCATGTAAGCGTTCCCCCATGGAGCCCAAGGGTAGGAGGAAACCTTCGCCACATTCAATACAAATGAAACGGATAAGCCATCCGAGTTAGTGTGGCTGAAATGCAAGCCAAGCAAGAGCTGTCTGATCCTGAGAGCCCTCTTGAGGTCATGGAGACCTTGATGGTTGACGCTATAATCTGGAATAAAGGATGCCTCGAGGCTTGGTTAGTGCCACTCAGGAGACAAGAGGTTTTTTTTGACGGGGTGGGGGGAGTAAACGTGTTTTGAAAAAAATATGAAATCTAACCAAGTGAATCCCAATGTATGTTGATGTATCACCGCGTATGTTGCACAACACACCATAATTGTGTACATTTGTTGCCATTACCTGAGTTCACTGCTCACTGGCAGACGAGACATACGCACATTGAAAATGTCATCGTGAGAAAAAAAGTCCTCCTCCCATTCCGTATGATAGGGATACTTTTTTTCTTCTTATTTTGTCCAGCTCCCCCATTCATTTTTACACACTATGTTACGTTTAAGAGAAAAAACCGAAACATTAGGATGTAACTAACAACTACATTGTTAACGTTGCATCGCTAAGGGTCGTTGTTTGAGCACGGAGTGTAGCTAATAATGAGATGTCATTTGATTGGTTATCCGGTCTGTCAATCAAGTGATGGGATAGGCTGACGGTTTTTTTTAACGCAACTTTATTCGTATCGCGTCAGTTCATGACAATGTCACTTCACCTTGTCATGCGATCGACCAATTGTTATGAGGAGATTGACGTATTGAGCACAGCAATTAACTGTGATCGGAGTGCTTCCAGAATTTGACTGTAAATTGAAATTACCTTGGGAATTGAAAGTTATTTAATGATGTTGTCTGGAAAGTTGACATGAGTACAGTAGACCAAATGTGAAGATGCACGGTTGTCCGTATGAACTTGAACGTGCTCAGTGACAGATCATTTCAGGAAAGTAAAACATGCATAGTTTTTTTTTAATGCTGGAATATGAATTAACATGACTTTTTTGTTTCTTTGTCTGGGGGCTGGCCTTGTGAATCTCATGTTGGAGAACCACCTGGCATTTTAAGATATATCTGAGTAATTGCAACAATTATGAGAGCATGGAGCGAAATGGAAAAACAAGTGACGCAATGGTTTTAAAAAAACAGAAAAGCAATCAAGGGATGAGAAATAAATACATAGAGTTGAATAATGCCTGCCTATGCCTGAGCATAAAAAGGCCTAACAGGGAAAAGTCATAACCACACTTCCCATTTTTTTCCCGTTGTGGTTGCACACAAAAAAAAAGAAATAAATAACAAAAAGTTTCCATTGCACTTGTATTATGGCACACTGAGCATTGAATTCGTCATAGATCCCAAGCAAAAGTAGGCCAGGTGCTGCCGCACACCTGTCTCCTTGACGTATTTACAATTGTACTGCCATCCATTTAAAAAAATGCACACACCTAAACACACTAGCACACGCTCATAGGCCCCCCTCCCACACACATACACACGTTCTCCAGCCCATGCCGGTTTCTGGCGCTTTTTAGAAAAAGGGTAATCGGGATAATTAAATCTCCATTGACAGCGCAATTGAGAGGCAAACAGCATGCGAAAGGTCACACGGGATATTGACGTGCATTTCGGAAATAACATGCACACATGTAGTCGCTGTGCAATCAATACCCATTTGTGAATGTCCCCTTTTTGAATCTCATGACTTGAAAGTGACAAAATGTGCACAAAGTTAATTTATTTTGATATTGCTTGGAAAAGTAGTTATTAAAAAAAATCAAAACAATGGGGTGGGGGAAGCTAAACATCGTAACTGTAAATCAGAAAAGAGCAAGGTACAAAGCAAAAACAGCAAATAAGAGGCAATTCATTTATCTTAAGATCAACATGACTAACAGAACGAATCAACAAAAACACATCATGACAGCAGATCACATTTACAAACATGCTTTTCGCCTACAATTGACAAATAATGGAAAAAAATAACAATTAAAAAATGTTGGACTAAACACTGACAAAAATAGGTTTTTGTCCGACAGTGTTATCAGGTCAACTGCTGATGGACAAATGTAAGAGGAAAGGAAGAAGTAGAAAACCAAAATACAGGACCTGCTGTAAAGGCACCCACTCTCACGGCGCCATCTTCAAGTCAAAGCAACAACAAAAACTAAATAACAACTAATGTGACACAACACAAAAAGACAGTGACTCCATTTTAAGCACTTTCTGCAGCCTTTTTTGTTGTATGAAGCAGTTCTAGATGAAAGAGGAGAAGATCAAAGCATCCTTTTCGCCAGTGGATCAGGGACGTCATGGTGAAATGTGCACGTTTGCTACAAGCTAAATGTTGAAAGCAAACACGAAGCTGTGGCATCCATTGACGAAAAGAGTATGTCTCACATCTCCTGTCCCACGTAAATCCGCTTCAATTCCAAGCTGCCACAGTTCCATATATGCATGAATACAAGCAAGATTGTTTCTATTGATGATATATGAAGACGGAACAGAGGATCTTTCATCCGTTGCACCATTCATTAGTTTTTCTTGTTTTTTGTTTAGTTTTCTTTGGTGGGGCTCTGGGAGGAGTGACTGATTGACATGCCAACCTGATTACCAATACGAACTCGTTGACTGACAATTCCAGTTTAGATCGATGGACTGACCAAAATGGATATCACTGACGGATGACAAAATGATATAAAATGCCCGCCTTTGCGTGTATGTATACCCCGGTCTCCTGCCAGGACTTCCAAATACGGGCATGCTGAAAACTGATGCATCGTCATTTGTCTGTGCTGTCACACGACCGCTTCACATTGGGACAGCCCAGTGAGAAATGAGCTTTCGAGTTGGAAAGCTACCTCTACACTTAACGTGGAACATCACTTTCTGCTTCTTTCATTTCAGTGACGTCGATATCAATACATAATTTTGACGCATGTATGCAAATGAGATCGAATTTGTCATCATTATATCATCATCCTGTGCATTTGCCAAGTAAATGTGAGGCGACAGGAGGCAGATCGCTCAAGTTGGAATGAAATTGCCTCCCAGCAGGTAAATGGTATGACAGGAAAGAGAGAAGAAATGGAGGGTGAGGGGGTGGGGGTGGGGGAATCGGGGCCGGGTGGGGTTATGAGGCAGGTGGATCTGTGACGGGTAGTGGCTCCCTCCATCGAGTAAACCCATTAATGGGGTAGGGGATGAAGGTGGGGAGTGTGTTGGACCTGCCACCAAAGTTATTTGCAATCTGTTTGCAAGGATGTCCACAGAGGGGGGGCGGGGGGGGGGGATAACAGGACGGGGGACAGAAGAGAGCAGATCTACTCTCCTCAGAATTCCAGGAAATTAGAACTATATAGTGTGTATGTGTGTGTCTGGAGGTAGTTGCGGATCGACAGGATGAGAACAGGCCAGAGGAGAATGGGGGGACCAGAATCTATTGTGTCATTTTGTTGCCTCACAGGCCAATAGGGAATGTCCCAAACACTGAAATTGGCATTGGAATTAAGTGCCATACAAAAGAGGTGAGAGAGGTGATTTGGCATCTGTGAGCGCAGAGCAGGAAGATGAATTATAAAACACCGCTTTTGTTGGGATGTCTAGCCAGAAGACTAAAGTGCATCGTTAGAAACTACAAGGATGGTGTTTTCACTTGGCTCTGCACTTTTTGACCAGGTTTTGAAAATGACACGTTCAAGAGTGACATTTTAGTTGTAGTCACAAATGAATGCCAGGTGATTTGTTTAACCCTTATATTATGTAAAAAAAAAATCACATTTATTATGTTGATGAGAAGGTTTCTTCAGCCGTCATCTGTACAAAAGTGAAGGTTTCGGACGTTTCGCCTCCTATCCAAGAGACTTCGTCAGCGAACTAAAGTCTGACTGGTCGTATCGGCCCCATTTATATATCCCTAATGTCCAGACCTAGTGGCGCCGGACACAGCTATGATAGGTCCCTACTCTCAGGTTGGGGGGGGGCGCGGGACCCCCCCCTTGTGGCCCCACTGATTGTTCCTACATTCCTGACTAACGATTGGCCTATTACCCCCACTCCCCCCGGTATCACCTCATCAGCATAACGACCCTCATCAGCATTGCGAAAGTTGCCTAACCTGTTTTGCCTGAGCAGGCTATTGTATGAACGATCCAAATTGAACCTCACACCACCCGACCGGTTTAATGAAGGATTTTGTTGTTTTATAAGAATCGCCTCTTTTACCCCCCTTTCAAACCATCTATGTTCTTTCGCTAAGATTGAGAATTTGTTGAGTCTCCCCAATGTACTGAACTCAAAAAAAGACTTTATCAACATCGCAGGGATAATACTAGTGGGCCTCAATCGGCAGTACATTTGCACCTAAAAGCTACTAACCACTCATTTGACGACAATGAGGTTAAAATCTTAGCGAAAGAACATAGATGGTTTGAAAGGGGGGTAAAAGAGGCGATTCTTATAAAACAACAAAATCCTTCATTAAACCGGTCGGGTGGTGTGAGGTTCAATTTGGATCGTTCATACAATAGCCTGCTCAGGCAAAACAGGTTAGGCAACTTTCGCAATGCTGATGAGGGTCGTTATGCTGATGAGGTGATACCGGGGGGAGTGGGGGTAATAGGCCAATCGTTAGTCAGGAATGTAGGAACAATCAGTGGGGCCACAAGGGGGGGGTCCCGCGCCCCCCCCCAACCTGAGAGTAGGGACCTATCATAGCTGTGTCCGGCGCCACTAGGTCTGGACATTAGGGATATATAAATGGGGCCGATACGACCAGTCAGACTTTAGTTCGCTGACGAAGTCTCTTGGATAGGAGGCGAAACGTCCGAAACCTTCACTTTTGTACAGATGACGGCTGAAGAAACCTTCTCATCGATGGACCACTCCTGTACGACTGAGAGCTTACACAGACATTTATTATGTTGTGGGTCATTTTTACCCATATGTAAAAATCCACACAAAACAATCAAATAATAGTCGACATCAGCAACAACTGTTTCTGAGATGTCATAAACATACTGGAAAAGAGAGGCACCGTATGTTCTATCCCATTGGGATATTTTAGGACTGTTTTGAAGAAAGGAAAAGGAGAGGATATCCAGTGTTTTAGTCAACACAAAAATGGAAATGGGTAAAATTCATCACTTTGGTCAGCAACAAATTTTAATCACAGATGGCTAAATGCATTTTTAGCTATTTTCAATCTATTAGCTATATTAGCTATCTAGTTAGCTAACTAGCTGACTATCGAGGTAGCAATATTATAGCTAGCTAGCTATTGAGCTACCCATCTATCAGCTAGCTAGGTTTCAATCTATTTGAGTTTCTTCCGGGTTGAGTGAACGCTGGTGCGTCTGGCTACCGCTGCTCACCCAGAGAAAAACTTATCCTGTGACTGTAAAGTGACCTTGAGAGTTTGAAAGGTGTTATAAAGTAAATTAAATTTATTATTATTATTATTATTATTATTATTATTATTATTATTATTATTATTAACATAATATGAGGGTTAAATGTACACAGTAGCTTTTCTATTGCGCTGCTGTCGCACAAAATGTTATTGTTCTTTTCTCAGTATGCTATTCTACGTTTTTTGGCACCAAATAGTTAGTGGTCGGTTGGCAACAGCTTCCTCCAGAAAAAAAAAGGATGCTGCATATTGTCGCGTTTGATTTGGTTTAGCATGTCTCCCTCTCAGTTTTCAGACATTCCCGGTTTTAATATCCGATCTGCTCTTCATGTGTGGAGTTGGAGGGCTCTTTCTGTGTTATGCCATTTTTCACTCTGTACTACAATTCCTTCACTGAAAATATGCATATCAAAACTCAAATTTACCCTGAAGTGTGGGGGGGGGGCATGAATGTCAATGTCCCACCACTTGTCCAAACTCATTTGGGATAGTTTTCATCTCATAATTTACCCTTAAAGGACAACCGACGCCTTCGGACAAGTTGTGTCCATAATTTGTAAAATCACTTCTAATGACTTCTACTGAGCATATTTTACAAAAAAATCACTATATATAGCTATATTTTACGTTTTAAGACTCGCGCTAAATATTCAGGAAGTCTTGTTTTTGAGTTGATGGTGATGCCTGACGTGACGTCATGTCAGGGACGCCCTTGACCGAGAAAGCGACACACAATGCATTTTGGGTACTTTATTTGGTCTGAAAACATCGTGTTGATCCGTGTTGATGGCGAAATTAGAAGGAAAACTAATAAATAACGCGATGATGAATCGTTGCGTGTTGCACCAAGACTACTATTTGACAAAAATTCCCAGCAGACAAATCAGCCCATTTCCAACGGAGCATGGGCGCCATCTTGTGCATTTTCTGGGACGCTACATTGGAGTCCTGACAGCTCGAATTGATACGTGAGGACTTCTTCAATCAATTGCAAACATTTATGCTTTCCTCTTCAGAACTATTTGAATCATATTCATTACTGGATGACTAACAAGAAAGCATCTTCCTCGAATCTGAAATCATTGTTTTGATTCTAGAGCAAGGCAAGACGTCCTGGCGTGACATCACAAACAAAGGGGCGGGACCTTCTGAAACTCGGCATCTCCGAGGTCATTTTGAAGTAGTTTTGGGACACTTTAACTCATTTTTATTGGTACAGTAAAGTCTCGTTATATCGATATTCAAGGGAGTCCGAAAAAATATCGATATAACCGGGACTATCGATATATCCGACCCTGTTTGCATGTAATTTTCTCCGTGCGTGCATAGAAATAGTATCGATATAACCGGGACTATCGATATATCCGATATCGATATAACGAGACTTTACTGTATTTTGCATTTGACTAAAAATATCAGCCCGCATGTTTTGGGTATTTTAGATGCTATAAAACGTTTTCTGATGTCAGTTAGGAAACAAAAAAAAAAGATGTCGGTTGTCCTTTAAAACGGATGCTATTTAGCAGAGCGCTATAGAAAATAGCAATCTCATTTTCCCACCATCGATTTTGGAGACTGACTGAGCGTGTCACTTTATAAAAGGGAATTATAAGTAAATGCAAGATGAATGTTCAACTATCTGCCGTTTTTATTTGCCTAGCTTATCTCAACATGGTAATAAAACTGTCACTGTCTTGTCACAACATAGACCGCATATACTGCATGTGTGACGTACAGGGGACGGTGAATAGCAATAAAACGAGGGTGGTCGTATGATAAAACGACGACAGCAAACGGAAATTAGGGGACCAGCAAGCTCGATAACATCTCTCATAACCATTCGAAACGGGTGCTTTCATTTCAACCTACTTTGCTAGCTTGATAAACAGCCGCATTTGTGCGGCCATTTATGTCACCGTGTTGATTTGACTGTCATTGATAAAATAAGTCAAGTCCGGAAGGGGAAGATGAGAAACATCCATCAACTGCTGAGCTGACACGCGACCTTATAGGTGAATTAATTGCAATTACTTCGGGTGATGTCATTAACCACACCGCCTTTGCCCAATCTCTCTGTCAGCGCCGCCTCAGAGACGCTACGTCCGGTCTCACGAGCCATTTTAGGAAATAGTTCGCTTGGAAAGTGATTGTCTCCCCTCACCCACGTCCCAAAGACTTTGCTCTGCGGGGAAGGAGAAAAAAGGAGGAAAGACACGCGCCGTCGCCGAGTAATTTATCCCGGTAAGCGATGACGGTGGTGCATATCCTTATAGCGGATGAGCTCAGAGTTATGAGTGGGTTCGCTCTGTGTTTCGTCAGTGTCAAGTGCACAGTAAGAATTAATTGTTAAAAGGGTACCCCCACGGGCTACCATGCGGGCTCATGACATTTTATTAACCTGAGGACCTTCATCCAAACCAACCAGGCGGTTAAAATAGCGACGGCAGATGTGAGCCGACATCGTATGGGAAATGATTTGCTCGCAATTGCAATTTAAAGGACAGCCGACGTCTCTGGACAAGTTGTGTCCATAATTTGTAAAATGGCTTCAAATGACTTCTACTGAGCGTATTTTACAAAGATTCCACCGCATATAGCTATATTTTACATTTTAAGACTCGCGCTGAATATTCCGGAAGCCTTGTTTTTGAGTTGGTGCCTAGTCCTCACCCTACGTCACTGAAGCAACGCCCCTCAGCGAGAAAGAACATACCTTGCATCACCTCAATGCATTTTGCGGTACTTTGTTTGGTCTGAAAACTTCGTGTTGAACACTCATTAGAAGATAATTAGCGAACGAAAATAGAAAATGGTTTGAAAAGGGAGTAAAAGAAGCTATTTTTATAAAACAGCAAAACCCTTCACTAAATTGGCATGGTGGTGTGAGGTTTAATTTGGATCGTGCTTACAACACACTTCTGAGATCGTTACCACATAGGCTTAGTTATTGTGATGAGGTGATATCAGGCCAGTGATATCAGGCCAGTCGCAGACCATAATCAGTCAGGACAATAGCAGTATAAGTGTTACCTCAGGAAATAGTCCTCTGCTCCCCCCAACCTCAGAGGAGGGACCTATCATAGCAGAGGTCTGGCACCGCCACCTCTGGACAGTAGGGATATGTATATAGGGCCAGAGCAACCTGCAACATTTTAGTTCGCTGACGAAGCCTCTTGGATGAGAAGCGAAACGTCCGACATGTTCAAAGAAGTACAGATGATGGCTGAAGAAACCTTTTCATCGATTAAGAGGAAAGACACAACCACAATAATTCCTCACTTCGGTAAAGTTTTAGATGACAAATGAAGTACATAAAAAGTATTTTAGGCTTGTGCACGTGACCCAATCAGGATCCTTGTGCCGTTTTTGTTCTTGGGGGAAGATGGATACAATCAATGCGTGGAGAATAGAGGTTACCTTGTCAACATAAGTGTTGTTGCCTCTTTTATCAGAACGCTAGTGGAAGCTTTTAATGACTCAATCAACCTCTTTCTTGTTCTCTTCTGCCCCTTTGCTCTCTTTTTATTTCATTTCCATCTGCGCCATATCTGGACAGGTAAATAATTTATGCCCCTTCTCTGGCTCTGTGGGAAATGTATGAATTGAACGAGTGGAAAGACTGGTATATTTTTTCTTTGCCCCTCTCTGGCTTGTTGATGCATCCACACCAAGGTCAGACTATGGGTGTATTTTACATTGATGGATCGCTTGAGCCAAACTTTCATATCCTTTGCATGCCAATATGAACAACCCATATCTGTGTCGTTCAGTAGCTTGCGTGAGAAGATTGCTTTCATGGGAGATATTCCCTGCCAATTTTTATTTTATTTCTCTATCTATTTATTTATTTTTATGTATTTATTTTTTAGTTATCCATCATTTAATATTATTACTATTACTATTTCTATTACTATTATTATCATTATTATTATTATTATTATTATTATTATTAGTAGTAGTAGTAGTAGTAGTAGTAGTAGTAGTAGTAGTAGCAGCAGCAGCAGCAGCAGCAGCAGTAGTAGTAGTAGTTATCAGTTTTTTATGTTTGGACATTTTGTAGCATCCTTGGGTAGACATGAATTAATGTTTAAATCTGGCATCCTTAGTGGTTATAATGTTATAATTTCCGGTTATAATGTATGCATCACGTACGTACTTCTACTCCCCATTGCCTCAATTATTAATTGTGTTTATGTTTGGTTCATTTTACTCTAAAACGTGGGGGTCATATTTACCATGGTAAAAGCCCAATAAACATTCATCATTATAGCTCAGACTTTGTTAATTTGTGGTCTCTTTTTGTTCAATATGCATACCCTTGATAACTATCATGGAAAATTTGCTGTTGTCAATTACCGTACAGTGGTACCTCGGTTCTCGAACGCCTCACAGTTCGAACAAATCGGTGTTCGGGGGGGGGGGGGAATCGCATGGCAGATAAACAACAATCCAAGGTCACACAAACCTATTGACAATTTGGAGCGTTCAATCAGCCCGCCATGCATGTTTTAAGAATGTGGGAGTAACAGGCTAACTTCACACATGAAGGCAGGAGTTGGAATCAAAATGCGGGACCAATAATTAAACATCACAAAGATCAAATCAACTACCCAGTTTTCAATAGTCTGTGTTTTTGCCTCACTTTAATTATTTTTGCTGACTGTAATTATGATAACCGCATGCATTGTGTTTGTATTGTCTCAATAAAGGGCATTCAGCGTCTCCAATTTAAAATTTAAATGTCACACTTGTTCTATTGTTGTTTTGGCTGTACAAGTGGGCAAAACTAGTGTAACACAATAATTCGCGCAGCAAAATAACTACAATACTAAATCTTCCCAATGTACGAACATTCAAGTTACACAAAATATACGAACATTGTTGCGGGTACTGTATGTCAAAAACTGTTTGGACAGAGATGTTGTAAGTTAGAATTTGTATTGCTTGCCTTTTTCCGGCGGAGCTCGCTTGCAATTGGCTGCATACCGTGCTTCACGCACATACACGGACACGACTGGATGTTTACGTGATGGACACCAAGGATGGCCAATCAGCGCCTGTCTATGCTGAAGTTTTGCCAACGAGTTCAGGCCCCGATCCGCCGAGCTAGCTCACGATTGGCTGCGTAGAGTATGTGGGCGGGGAGAAAATTCCTCTTCCCAGTTGACGCTCTAGGACAGGGGTCAGGAACCTGTGGCTCGCGAGATGGCGCCCCCCTGTGTGGCTGCCTCCACAGCAGCTCTTTCCCTTTCTTGTCTACTTTTTCACTTCTTTACTTTTCCGTTTTTGTTTTGCCTGATCTCGCTCCATAAACCTACGGAGAGGAGATGGGCATCTTTTCTTTTGCTCATCGCCGTTATTTTTTACTTTTTCATCGCTCCTGTGAACGGGGAATCCACGCGCACGCGGAATCCCATTGTTTACAGTCGAGACCAGCTACTAGCGTGGCGGGCTAATAGCGGACTAGCGGCCGCCGCACCAGACATCCCCGATGAATTGAAGAGGAGGAAACGAGGATGTCGGGCCGGGAAAGATCGCCGCAAAAGAACGAGGAAATACCGACACGTTCTCCCGTCCGTCATCATGGGGAACGTGAGATCGCTCCCAAATAAAATGGACGAGCTGGCGGCGCTAACGCGACATCAGAGGGAGTACCGGGAAGCCAGCTTGCTACTCGTCACGGAGACATGGCTTTCGGCAATCACTCCGGACGCCCACGCAGAGTTGGAGGGCTTCCAACTCGTACGAGCGGACAGAAATGAAGGCAGCGGTAAGCAGAAAGGAGGGGGGATTGCTGTATTTGTGAATGACAAATGGTGCAATCCTGGGCACATCACGGTGAAGGAAAAACTTTGCACTCGGGACATCGAGCTGCTAGCCGTTAGCCTTCGGCCGCATTACCTGCCACGGGAATTCTCACACGTCATAGCCGTGACGACGTACATTCCCCCTACGGCAAATGGCGGCGCTGCCTCCGATGCCCTCATATCTGTTGTAAACAAGCTGCAAACCCAGTCCCCCAACGCCTTGTTTATCATCTCAGGGGACTTCAATCACATTTCCCTGAAATTCTCCCTCCCAACATTCACACAGTATGTAACTTGTGCCACCAGAGACAATAACATATTGGACCTATTTTATTCAAACGCCAAGGATGCATACAAACCCTCCCCCCTCCCCCCTCTCGGAAGAGCAGACCACAATATGGTTTATCTCCAGCCTGTGTACAAACCCCTTGTCCAGAGGCAACCAGCTGTGACCCGCACGATCAAAAGATGGTCCACAGAAGCTGAAGAAGCTCTGCGGGACTGTTTTGATTCAACCAGGTGGGAGCTCTTTACTGAGATTCATGGGGAAGACATTGACTCACTCACCAACACCATCACAGACTACATTAACTTTTGTGAACAAAACACCGTACCCACCAGGACTGTGCGGTGTTTTGCCAACAACAAACCATGGATTAATCCCGACATAAAAGTCCTCCTGAAGGAGAAGAAAAGGGCTTTTGTGTCGGGCAACAGAGAGGAACTGAAGGCCGTGCAGATCCAACTGAGGAGGAAGATCAGAGAGGGGAAGAAGGCCTACAGGATGAAAATGGAGGAGCAGCTGCAAGCCAGCAATGTCGCTGGTGTCTGGAAGGGCCTGAAAAACATCTCAGGCCACAAAAGCCCAGTGACATTGAACGAAAAAGACAAGGACTGGGCAGATGAACTCAACCGCTTTTTCAATCGGTTTGACAAGACGCCAGCCGCCCCCGGCCCACCGTCAACTTCACCTGTAGCTGCACCTGCACCAACTCTCACTGTGGCCTTACCCTCCCTGCCCCCTCTCACGACCAGCTCTCCACAACCAACATCTGCCCTCCCAACCGTTGCCACACCCTCAGCCGCCACTCTGCCTCCTGGTTCCTGCCTGTCTGTCACAACTGCGCAGGTGAGGAACCAACTGAGGAGGATGCAGGTGAGGAAGGCAGCAGGTCCGGATGACATCAGTTCCCGACTCCTCAAGACCTGCTCCGACCAGCTGTGTGACATTGTCCAGCACTTGTTCAACCTGAGCCTGAAGCTGGGCAGAGTTCCACAGCTGTGGAAAACGTCATGCCTGGTCCCAGTGCCCAAGATTGCCAACCCCAAAGAGCTCAACAGCTACAGACCGGTGGCGCTGACGTCTCACCTGATGAAGACGCTGGAGAGACTCGTCCTCACCCACCTGCGACCGCTGGCAAGCTCATCGCTGGACCCGCTGCAGTTTGCCTACCAGCCCAGCATCGGTGTGGAGGATGCCATCATCTACCTCCTCCATACGGCGTTGCTGCACCTGGAGGATGCTGGGAGCACGGTGAGGATCACATTCTTCGATTTCTCCAGTGCCTTCAACACCATCCAGCCCAGTCTACTGGGGGACAAGCTGCAGCATGCCGGAGTCGACCATCACCTCACATCCTGGATTACAGACTACCTCACAAACAGGCCACAGTACGTGAGGGTAAAGAACTGTGAGTCGGACAGGCTTCTCTGCAGCACCGGAGCGCCGCAGGGAACAGTCCTGGCTCCATTCCTCTTCACCCTCTACACCTCGGACTTCAACTACAACACCCCAACCTGCCACCTTCAGAAGTTCTCTGACGACTCAGCTATTGTCGGCCTCATTACAGAGGGAGACGATAGGGAGTACAGGGGACTGACAAAGGACTTTGTGGACTGGTGCCAGCAGAATCACCTCCAGATCAACACTGGCAAAACCAAGGAGCTGGTGGTGGATTTCTGCAGGAAACAATCATCACCTGCACCATTGAACATCCAGGGTTCGGACATTGAGAGGGTGACCTCCTACAAGTACCTGGGTGTTACTCTCAACAATAAACTGGACTGGACAACAAACACGGATGCCCTAATCAAAAAGGGACAGAGTCGCCTCTTCCTCCTCAGGAAACTGAGGTCTTTTGGAGTTCAGGGGTCACTCCTAAAGACTTTCTATGACTCTGTGGTGGCATCAGCCATCCACTATGGCATTGTCTGCTGGTCAGGCAGCATCACCACCCGGGACAGAAAAAGACTGGAGCGCTTTGTCAAGCGGGCCAGTTCTGTCGTGGGCTGCTCGCTGGACTCTCTTGAGGAGGTGGGCAACAGACGGACGCTAGCTAAACTAAAAGCTATGACGGACAGCCCCTCCCACCCCCTCCTGCCCATCCTGACAGCTCTGGGTAGCTCCTTTAGCCAGAGACTATTACACCCGCGCTGCAAGAAGGAGAGGTACCGCCGCTCGTTCCTACCGACTGCTGTCAGGCTTCACAATTCCCAATGATCACATGTGAAAAAAAAAAAACAAAAACAAAAAAACTGGACACTTGTAAATATGGGTTGTTGCAATATATCTTAATGCATCTCTTGATTCTGCACTATGTACAGTCTTGTTTATAGAACGGTTTTTGCACATCTACATTTGCACAGTATACAGTTGACATTTTTATTTTGTTATGCTTAGAATATCTTGTTTTCTATCCTTTCACTCCCACCCCAACCCCATCCCTCTTCAATTGCTGCTGTGGACTGCAAATTTCCCCATTGCGGGACGAATAAAGGTATTCTGATTCTGATTCTGATTCTGATATATGGCTCTTTTGATGATTGCATCTGGCTCGCCAATAATATTAAATACATATTCTCGCTTTTTCGCTGTTCATTTCCTGTTTGGGCTTCATTTGGCGGAAAGCGCAATTTTGATTGGATGATACTGACCTAGGTTGGCGGAAAGCGCAATTTTGATTGGATGATACTGGCCGTTGTTGAAACAGGTAAACGCCCCTTTTAAATGAGCCAGACGAGTAAAAAAATATACACTTCAGGTTGACTAAACCGAAGGATTCACCATTGTGGAGATAAAAGGTTCTGATTCTAATTTGCAATGAAACAAGACCATCGATGAAACAGTCGAATGTCAGTGGCACTTTTACAAGCCCCATGCTAACGTTAGCATCAATATACTGTACTTGAGAGCTGCGAGAGACAGCAGAAAGCAAGTGTGGAAGCTAATGAGCAGTGTGCAGGCTTGCTAGCAGTAACTTCGCGGATGGACCCGGAGAGTTGACTTTCATTCCGATCGTTTGGCTGGATTTTTACCAAACACGAGGAACGGAAAACCATTCATGTTAATGGTGTGTACCATCACAAAGTTATTTTAAATAATACATTCTAACATTTTGTTGAAAAGTGGCCACATGTGCGTGTGTGTGGCTCTCAGTGAAAAGCCTTTCTCAATATTTTACTTTTAAGGCTCTCTTTGTCAAAAAGGTTCCCGACCCCTGCTCTATGAGGACGCCCTGCATAACAAAAAGTCATGGCTGCTGGCATGCAATTCAGTAATTACGTGCCAGCAGCTTCAGTAATGGCTTAGTGAAGACCCAAGGATATATGTCGTTGTACTACTGTAGATGTGAATTGATTTTATGACTGTTAGAGCGTCTGTTTTATACTTTCCTGTTCAGTGTTTGACTTAAACATACATTCCATACAAACTATAGCACTGAAGCAACTTACGAACAAATTCACCTTACGGACGACCGCTTGGAACGTATGTCGTTTGTAAGGTGGGGAACGTCAGTGTTCAATTTTACTGTTATTGACACTAACCGGCAATATATTGTTCAATAACTAACACATTGGCAATAATTTGTTGTCCTTGCAGTTTACATTTGTCCCTAAACATAACCATCTTCTCTCTTGCTGTGTTTACAATGGAACATTAAAGAAACGATTTGCCTCCCAGTGAACATAAACCAAAAAACAAAGGGGAGAAGTCAGTGGTTGTCTGGATTAATAGGCAGTAAATTACGAGATAAGCACAGAGGGTGCGGTGGATATTTTTCGGGATAGTGGATATTGTGGTCGAGTTCGATGGATGTTTGGTGAAGGTACAACTGTGTGTAAAGTATTGTAGTTGGCAATCACAGTAAATGCTGTGTTGATGCTCTGTTAGATCACTTTGTACAACCGTGACGATTCAGTGGGTATTGTACTGCTCATCCAAACCGATTGAGACATGAGTAAATTATCATCGCCGGTTTTGATTGCATCAATTTTGCGGTCTTTTCAGGGGTTGCTGTCTTTTTCTTCGAGTGGCTCCTTTTTTTGTGGTGGGTTGCCATTGCTTTCCATGGCATCATCCACCGCTGCGAGCCAACTTTGAATAAATCATTGAGTATACCCCAAGAAAGCAATGAATGACTGATAAGTGTGTGCATTTTACTAGAATCTGACTTTTTTGGGGGTGTGTGGGTGGGTGTCATGTTCACATTGCTCCCACAAGACAGTGAGGCCTGCGGGACATTTTTTTGTGTCAATATAGAAATCACATTGAAAATGTGAAGGGTGATGCCAGAGGATAGAAATGTGTTAGAAACACGCCGAAAATATAACCAGGCAATTAGTGAATACTCCCACGTGATCATCAGTAATCAGGCGTTCAAGATACTATTTCCCACTTATCAAAAACCTTTTGCCTACACTGCTTCCATCACCCGATTATTGTGAGGAAAATGTGTTAATAAATTCCTGTAGAGGGATCAGTTGCCTTCAAGCATCAAGAGGAGTGTTTTTTTCTTCAACCCAGCTACAGAATACTGGATTTTTGTAAGGGCAAAATTAATCATCCATCCATCCATTCATTTTATAATCCGCTTATCCTTCCAAGGGTCATGGGTGTACTGGAGCCTATCTGAACCGGTTACCTGTCTATCGCAAGGCACACATAGATGAACAACCATCTGCACTCATACCCCCATCTACAGACACTTTAGAGTGTTCTATGAACCGACTTCTACGGACAGTTAGGAAAGCGGAAAAAAATCATTGGCACCGCCAAGAATAAAAAAAAGGGCACAGAAAATCCTACTGGACCCTCCACACCCTGCTCACCACCTTTTCCAGCGACTTCAATCAGGCAGGCGCTACCGATCCATGCGCACCAAATCCAGCAGACATTTGAACAGCTCCTTCCCCCATCGCCATTAACTCTCTAAACAGTAGCCCAAATATAACTATATAATAAACCCGTTCTAATCATTGTAGCGCCAGCTTTGTACTCACCAGAACCTCTCTGCTTGATATTTTGCACATTGTCTTATTGTCGTATTAGATTAGCCTTTATAAAAATGATAATAATAATATTAATATTAATAATAATAATCATCATAACAATAACGCTAATAATAATAATAATAATAATAATAATAATAACAATAATAATAATAATAATAATAATAATAATAATAATAATGCATTTTGTTTCTAAGCACCTTTCAAAATTCTCAAGGACATTTTCTTGTCCTCCATACTTATTTGTCATGTCTTTTTTATGATGATACGAGTGAAGCGTGTTCTAGCGGTGACACATTCCTTGCGTGTTCTACATACTTGGCCAATAAAGATTATTCTGATTCTGACCTGCCATACATGTTTTTGGAATGTGGGAGCAAACTGGAGTACAGTGATACCTCAGTTTACGAACCCCTTGGCTTACGGACTTTTCGGTTTACGAACGTTACATTTATGAAAATTTTACCTTGGCATACAAACTATTTTTCGGGATACACACGGAGCTGCCTCAATGAGTGATGTGTCATTCGCAAACGAGCCCGTTCATCTAACAAGAAAACGACAGCCGTCTTGTTTTGGTCCTCTATTCCCCGCCCCCAGTCTTCGGTTAAAGCCATGTGATTGGTCAAGAACGCAGCAGTGAGGGGAGGTGGTTTAAACATTAAAGAGACAGATGACAGACAGAGAGGGACAAAATGGATAGAAAACAGTGAAATTTGGACTCGTTTCAACATTGATAGTTCAAAAGCAGAGTGTAGACTGCAAGGTTAAAATTCCCATCAATCAGGCGCCACAAATAACCCGCACAAGCCATCTGCACACTTGATGCAAAAAGCTATCAACCCAGCTAAACAGAACACAATTGATGAGGAACAAGGTAAAATTAGAAAGAATGAAGAAGGCTACGTTCCTCATCAAGTGTTCAATGCTGATGAAACCAGCCACTCCAATCCGTCAAGCCATCAACAACCATCACAAAGGTAAATAAAACGACTTTATTATACACTACATTTTATTTATTTAATTATAATACTATAGTCCATTTATTATACATAAATTAAGGTATATTTTCTGTAGTTATAAGGCTTAGAAAATTAGAAAGTAGAAAATTATGTTTTATGGGGACCTGGGAACGGATTATTGTTTTTATTCATTTTAATGGTTTCCTATAGGAAATTATTTTTGGGATACACACTTTTCGCCTTACACACTCTGTTTGGGAACCAATTAAGTTCGTAAGCCAAGGTATCACTGTTTATGGAGAAAACAGAATGAAAGCCACTGTAAGGCACACATGTTTACCAGCGGACCACAGTGCCACCCAAAAGGATTCATATTAGTTTCTTATGAAATGAAGCCTTCACCTTTATCTTCTATATCGTTCAAAATTCCAGTCAAAATGCACACACTCGTCCCTTCCCTTATGTGGCAAAACACTTTTTAAAACTTTACTTACTTTACTTTACTTTTTTAAAACTTTGCTGCTGTGAAATGTAAATTTCTCCACTGTGAGACTAATAAAGGCATATCCAATCCAATCCAATCCAATCCAATCCAAAACACAGGTGATGGAGGATTGGAACGTTTTAGAAAAGTGCTCCATCTAAGCTCTTCTGATCTCATTAAAGTGCTAAGTGGCTTTTCCGACTCTTGCGAAGACAAGAAAATAAAAGCAGCTCAACTCTCTTTTGAAGTCGCCTTTTGATTGAATTACCAAGCAGTCCACACAAATATGATTAATGCGATCATATTTATTCTCATCACTGCACGTGTGATCTGAATTTGAACAGTCCGCGGGAGGTTCTGATTTTCCGTCCTTTACCCAAATCCAGGCATTTGCATTGCAGTTATGTATGCTTCCTCGTATACAGTCATTTTAGTCCCAATGAATTTTATATAGTTTTTATATTATTTCTAAATGTATGCATCCATGCGAGCCATATACCGCGACACCTTAACCATTACCGTATTTTCCGGTTTTTAAGGCACACTGGAGTATAAGGGACACTCCCAATGAATGATACATTTTCAAACGTTTTCCATATATAAAGGATACTGAACAATAAGGCTCACTTTTAATGAAAAAAGTTTTCCAAATATAATATATCAATAGAATACAAATATAAGGCACACCCCATTATAAGGCACTACAGTAGAGGCTGGGGCTACGCACTATTTCTTTTATAGGGGATAACAGAGAGTTCCGAGACCTGCTGTGGCTCAATATTACTTCACATATGTAAGGCGCACCTGTGTATAATGTCAGGGTCATCTTTTGAAGAAAATCAAGGCTTTTGTGTGCGCTTTTGTCAGAGATATGACAGTCAGACACTGTGGACGAAGACTCGGAACCAGAAAGATCGTCTATACTGCCGGCAGGAAACGTAGCCATTCATGACAGACGTCTGAATTCTGCAGCCCTGTGCAAAGCTATTTATTGAGAGTACATGCAAATTAAAGTGATACATTAGTAAAACATAGTTTTTTTGATTATAATACCACGCCTCTGGACGTTCTGAGCCCCAACAGCTGTAAGCAATAAAACATTGTTTCTTACATGAGCTGATAAATTTGTAACATGGCTAATGAGCTCTCCCTGTGCAGGATGTTCAAGTCGTAAATAACTTCAGTGAGAAAGGAGTATCCCAAGTCCTAAATTCTGTCCAAGGCCAGATCTCCTAGATGAAGTTGACAGTTTAACTCGCTGTGTCTGTTGACCTGATTGACCCCAGGTTGTCTGTGCTTCAATCGAGTCACACATGTTGACTAAGCATATAACAGCATGAAACTTTTAAATATGATAACTTCTTATTCTGTCTAATCTCTATCAGCTTTATATACCGGAAAATATGATAGTTATATCAGATCCCATAAGGAGCGGACACTGAAGTCAACTTTGAGAAAGTAGCAGTTAAGTTTCTTCTGTGGTTCTTTGTGTTTTTGACGCTCATTGTCCGGTATACTCGTGTCTGTCCTTCATCAGTTTTGCAAATATCTTCTCAAGGACCAGTTAGTGACTCATTTTCTACAAAATAGATATTCAATGAGGGAAACACAAGTCTCAAAGTAGACTTCGGTTTGGTTGTTTTTTGAAGGACAGACTTTTTAGTTTTGTCTGGACAAGTAGCAATTTATATGGACTTTTTATTTTGCTTCACTTCTCCTCTGTGTGATCTTGAAGATTCTCGCCTATTATTCATTGAGACATTGCTTTGTAAATCACTTGAGATGTAACCATTTCATCTCTATATTTTTGTTTCACCAAGCGAAACACTCGTGGAGACTCCAAACTTCTTTTCCAATATGTTTTAGAAAGAAAAGCATTTATAAAGAGATCCCCAAATGAAATCGTGGGACACGGTACACCCATCCAGAACAAGGCAATGATTTGACTTGTCACTTTGCCAATCTGCAGGAGTCGAAAGGATAACTTAGAGGAGGAATAAAGTCCTCTTACCATGACCAAAGGAGAATTTAATGATCCAACCGAGAAATGATAGGGAGTGTAAGAGTCCCCATCTCATTGTGCTTGATAGAGCGACTCCAATGAGATTGATACCCATCTTCTTGACGACTTTGAGTAATCACACAGGCCCTATATTTCTTGCTTTCCGAACACAGAGAATTTATCTTTTTTTATTCCAGACAAGTGAATGTGATGGTTGCATGAATTAAAAAGGAATCATAACTGAGTACATATTAGGGCCACAAGCCTACATTATTTCCAAGCAACGTTACAAGATGACTTTCGCTATGATCATAAAAATGTCTTCTATGGGTATTTCGGATTCAACATATTTATCCATAACGCTTAGGCACAGTGTTCAGGGGGCGGTTTGAAACAATCCTGAGAATTGACTGTCAAGGCCACATCAACACACACACACACACACACACACACACACACACACACACACACACACACACACACACACACACGCACACGCGCACACGCGCACGCACGCACGCACACACACACACACACACACACACACACACACACACGCACGCACACGCACACGCACACACACACACACATCTCCGAACAATTTTGACTGTTCAATCAGCCTGCCATGCATATATTTGGAATTTCGGAGCACCTGGAGGAAACCCACATATGCCCGGGAAGAACATGTAAATTCAATACAGGGTGGCCATAATGAGGATTGAACCCAAAATGACGCGTTAAACACGTTTTTTTCCACTGGTGGGGACTATGTGTGTGACACATACACACACACGTTTTCACGGCATGGCGGGGACTAGGTGTGTGAGACATACACACACACGAATACACGTTTTCGCAACATGGTGGGGACTAGGTGTGTGACACTCACAAACACAGACTGATACACACACTCAAACACACACTCAAACACACACACAAATACACGTTTTCGAACATGGTTGGGACCAGGCGTGTGACACGCAAACACACACACACACAAATACACCTTTTCATTCCATGGTGGGGACTATGTGTGCGACACATACACACACACAAATACACGTTTTCGAACATGGTGGGGACTAGGTGTGTGAAACACAAACACAAACACACACACAGACACATACACACACAAATCCAAGTTTTTGTGATGTGGTGGGGACTAGGTATGACACACACACACACACACACACATGCACACACACACACACACACACACACACACACACACACACACACACACACACACACACACACACACACACACACAAACACACAATGAAAGATGATCGTCACATTGCTCTTCTCTGATTCGTGCCTTAATTTACACCCAAGCATCTGTTTGATCTACTTAAGGCAAGCTTGTGAAAAGCGGCTGCACTTTTGTACCAGTGACAAACAGACACGAGACATATTCAACACATTTAGCAATACGTCATTAAACTGCCCCATCCTTCTAATTAGTTAATGGAGAGGACATGCATGTAACATCCGCCACACATCGCTTTCCCTAGGGGAATTTCCTGAGCTCCTTTTGAGCAATTACTGCACACACGGGCTTTTAATTTCACGATACACCCTCATAATTTGCAGTCCATGAAAATGTCGTTATCCTGTGACTGTGCGACGCTCAACCACGCAACCGCTAGATTGTCCTACCTTCGATCGAGCAGGTCATTGGCTTTCTTTTTCCCGGCGCTCTCCTTTCTAATACTTCAGTGCGTTCCATATAGATTTTGTCATCGAGCACAATCAATACCTTCATGTGAGATTTGTGCTTGCTGCTGGACTTTTGAAATTTGCTGAGAAAATAAAAATGCTTTCAAAACAAATTCATACATTACACTCATACGGATAAAATACTCAAGAATATTTGGGTAAACGTGTTTGTACGCTCATTTCATAAATGAGCCATATACAGTAGACTCATGATAAATAGATTATTGAAGCATTTCATGTATCATTTCAATTGTATCAAGAATATTATTTAGTCTTGAAGCAATGAAGTTATAAAGTTTGAACTACTGTGGGTGTGGGGGAGGTCATGCAGACTGAGCAATTACATGTATTTCTTTTTCTCACCTCTCTATCTCCTTTTTTCTCTCATTTGTACTTAAAAAAAAACAGGAGGTTTGAACCTTCCTTGACTGACTCACCCCCCAATTACCTCCGGGCAGTGTCAGGCCGAGGTCCTTGTAGTGTCCTTGGGTTGTGACATTTTCCCATTGCGAGTTCCTTCACAGATTTAGTGGACCGGAGAGGGGGTTGCTGAGCCGAGCACATTCCAAATACATCTTCTCGCAATTGCGGTGACCATTCTCGTTGAGGATGAGGCCGAGAGTAACGTGTGATGGCTTCATCCCTTGAGACGCCGGGCTATAGATTAGGGTCCAAAATGACTGTTGTTACTTACACCATCAATCGCTGTGATTGTCAGATGTTGGGGATGCTTAGAGATATACTATCGATGTGGTGCCACTGAATGCCTGGTAAATACCATATTTTCTGGTGTACAAGGCGCGTCGGAGTACCAGGCATACCCCCAATGAATGATGTATTTTCACTTTTTTCCTATATAAGGCACACTGTACTACGGTATAAGAGGCACCTTCAATGAATGATTTTCTTTTTCCAAATATGAAGTATAAATATATAAGTTTTCCAAATATAAGTCACACCACATTATAAGGCACAATAGCGCATACGCACAACTTCTACAGGGGAAAATGGAGTTGTGGCTGCTGACAGTATACACATAGCACACCTGCGTATAAGGCGCAGGGTCATTTTTGGAAGAAAATGAATGCTTTTGGGTGCGCCTTATATACCGGAAAATACTGTAGATGTTTTGTAGGTTTTCTGTACTTTTGTACAGGTGGAAAAGATACTACACGTTTAAGATCTTTTTATTGTCGGGCAGATGAAAGCACGCATTTGTAATCATCACGGTGTCTAATCTGCATTTTGATATATCCTATCGCTGAGGTGGCCGGATTATTTCGGCCAAGGAATGTTTGCGAATGCATATTCAGACAGATTTGTGAACTTGAGAAATACTTGGGGCCTTTTGTGTAGGTAGAAAAAAGTTCTGGAGTGCAGCTCACAAAAACAAGGTTTTTCATCGATCGGCTCGAACACCCCCCGTGGCCCCTGTGAGGATAAAGCGGATCGAAAAATGGATTGACTGATGGAATTTCAAAATAATCACTGTGATGCACTGTGAGCTGATTTACTTTGCTGTCTCACTTCAAATTTGAATCCTGAAAAATGTTTGTGCAATATCCACAGTGCAATCTCAAAAGTCGAACGCTGATCAGTTTATTCAGATTTAAAAGCATTGGTAAAACAATTTTATTTTCACACAGAGTCAAAAGTGTTGACCTTGTAAAATCAACCATGTAGGTAATGTTTCGCGAAAAAAAATGATCATGATTGCCACCCTTGGGTGAACATCCACCTGTTGCATCTGTTGCGTAATAGGACAAAATAACATTGAAATAAGATTAAGTTCCGATGTGTTGTGGCAAGGCAGAATTTTCAACGTTTTGTTCCTGATATGCGGGTAATATAATGCATCATAAACTTGTGAAGTGTTGGTCAACGGTGCGAATGTTTCACACTTCATTAAGACTGGAATGAGCCAAACCAAGTGATTG
>NC_142737.1:7155000-7232500 GCF_051943395.1 Hippocampus bargibanti
AGGTGATGTGAGACGATCTCTTTTCGTCAATGGATGCTACAGCTTTGTGTTTGCTTTCAACATTTCGCTTGTAGCAGATGTGCACATTTCACCATGACACCCCTGATCCACTTGTGAAAAGGACGCTTTGATCCTCTCATCTTTCATCTACAACTGCTTCATACAACAAAGAGGGTCCAGAAAGTGCTTAAGATTGAATGACTGTGTTTGTGTTGTCATATGGCGCGAGAGTGGCTGCCTTTCCAGCACCTCCTGTATTTTGTTTTTCTACTTCCTCCTTTCCTTTCTTCTTTCTTCCATAGCTGTGCTACTGTGAAATGTAAATGTATCCACTGCAAGACTAATAAAGGCTAATCCAATACAATCCAATATAATTTGTCAAGAATAGTACACACTCTAAATATTATGCACACCCTGGAAATAGTCCTTCAAAATCAGATTTTCCTTTGCATGTTGTTAGCTAATTTATAGGTCTGGGCAAAAATGGCGTAACTCGGATAAATTGGTGGAAATAAAATAGGTCCACACAGAATCTCTGCCTTATTCCAAGAAGACATTTTCATTTAATACACTAGATTTTAAATTCCCAATGTACGTTTTATGGTTTATTAGTACCCTCTGCTAGTGGAGAGTTGATCTCGCAGTCAAATGATGAAAGCAGACTAAACTTTAGATAATCTGAAAGCAAGTCTCGGTGGTAGTGTTTATTTGCTGAGGTGCTTATTATTCTTTTAAAGGGACACTAACCATTCCACACCACTTTAATTGTATATAACCTTACCTTCCCCGTTTTCTGCATCCTCGGCTTCCTCACTGGAAGTCCCTCTCATTATCATAGTTGCCGTCGTCATCGTCACTGCAGCCTGGTGGTCCTCGTGGTGCTCTCGCCTGCTCAGAGGCACAGAAACACAATCCATGACATATACAACCAACACCATCGCCAGGATCAGCAGACAGAAAATGATAGCGCAAAAGCCAAAGAACAAAAACATAATCGCATAACTGCCCGAGACATTTTGCGCGAATGAAGTAAGGCTTCATGGCAGGCTGCACGTGTGGGATGAGGGGAACAATACGGAACAGTGTTGCCCCTGCCCCCACCCCGCTGTATCCCCTTTCAACATTGACCCTCTCCCCACGTGATTACCATTATATCTGTGAACAATATAAGAATATGCCAAAGAAATTTGACATAACACACACTCTCATCTTATTTCCACTCCTACCTTAGCATGAAGTAGCTTCTTTGCCACTGCGTCACATGACCACATCACGATGACCGACAAGCACACAGACACACACACAAAGAAAGACAGGGAAGGGGCCATGTACCCAAAAGAGGAGGGGGCGATTCATCAGATTTACAAAGTGGGGGGGCCAAGTGATGCAACTGTTAATGAGGAGCCATTATTAAAGCTGAGCAACGCACAAACACTGATTTAAAGAATCAATCCACGGCAAAACTAACCTGGACATAATAAAATGGGCATATCTCTCAGGCATGTACTGGGCATGATCCTCCGGCACGGGCTGATTGTATTCGTCGCAACAAGGTTCAAAGTAGCTCTCATCCCGCTCAGCTTCAAAGTCGGCAAGCGGGTTTTGAGCTCGAAACGCGGCATAGTTGCCTGATGTTATCTCTGTAGGCTCACAACCTTCCTGGTCTTCTGTCCTTTGGTCATCATGGTGGTAATCACTGTAACCACTCTCGGGTGGATCTTGAAATGTTGTCCACTGATTTGTAGTGCTCTGATTCGCTGGATGTAGCAAAAGTTGGGAAGTCATATTTTTGCATCTAGAAAATAAGAGATGACATGGTGAACGTGGTTCCAATTTAGTAGAAGTTAATTATGGACAAAGCGTCCCTAAAATGGCTTTTTCAAACCAACATGGCAGGGTTCAAGTGACTTTTTGCACAGGATCAAAATTCCAACACATTTCTGCATTTCATGGCATAGCCAATGTTTTGGCAAGAGTCTAAAAAAGTAAAAATTTGCAACCCACACACTTTAAATTCCCAAGAAGTCATGATCGTAAAAACTGTTTAAAAGCCCGGTCAGGGAGCAAGTGGAGTTGTTTGTATCTGATGCAGTGGGACTCAAGTTGCAGCGAGGCAGGAAATGCATATTCATTAGAGCGTAAACATATTGATAAACAAAAAGTGAGCAACCCGGATCACAGTATGCTCCTAAAGTGTGTATATTCCAAACTCAAAAATGACAAATGACACTTTGGATTAATAGAATTCTGTCTGGGTACAGATCATCCTCAAAGTTACTCAATTCATCGTGACCAAATACCACATCCCACCTTTCCAAATTTCAAAATGGAGACACACAGTTTAGAAAATGGACAGATGGTTTGATCTTGAAAGGATAAGTGCACTATTTACCTAGCATTCAGAGAATAGCTTTGGTGAGAGGTCCACCAATCTCCATCATGATGTTCAACCAAGCGATCATCAGTCCTTCCACTTTGTTCGTCATGATGATCAAGTAAATCATGTTGGGATGGGTCGCTATCTGGTGGAAGTGGACATCTTTCAACAAGCTCCTCTGTGAAACTCAACAGATCGTGAGTACTTTGCACTGCTGCGGGTTCTTCCTCCAGCCTTTCCTCATCATTTTCCTCCTCCATCAAATCCCCGGAAAATGGTAATCCGAGGGCCTTGTCGCTTGGGACCCCTGATTCGCTCACGGGGGAAGTAACCAAGGAACTGGTGTGTGAGGTGGCGGGGTTGCTGCACGGTGATTGCTGCGTGTCCTGCCTCGGTAACGAATCATCCCAAACTTGGAAGTTAGCATGGGGTGAAGTTGAGTGAATGGGTGAGTGTCCACTGTCTGAACCCGAGTCTTCCATAGAGATTTGGGAGTGGACATAAACCTCCTCCCTGGTTTTTAGGAAGTGATCTGATGGCTGTCTCAATGAGGGCGATGGACTTCTGAGAAAGATGCTGGATTTATCTTCGTAGTAACTTTCTTCCAGTTGTGGTTCACCTCCAGTTGGTGGCCTTGACTCTGACTGGAAAGTTATGATGAGACGATGGTCCTGACTGGTTGATTGATCTTTTGGGGTTTGTTCGCTTTGCACTGTTGTCTTCTGATTTTGAGCTTTGAGAACTGAAACAGCACAGGAAAGCATGTTGAATGTTTCCGTGGGTGCCCTGGATCCTTTGGAAAGCCCTTCAGTGTCTTTGGGATCATTCTCGGCTGCCTTTACTGTTCCTGGAACAATAATGTAATCCATTTCAAGGCATGATGAGGAATCCCCGTCTGAGTTGGATCTTAGTTCGTCTCTACTGCCTGGGCTCAATTTGAGTAGTTCTCCATCAACACCGGGGCTGAGGCCGAGCAATGTTGTCTCTCTTATCGAGCCTTCATGGCTTGGACAATCAGCATGAGTAACGCTTTGTGGAAAACTGGGGGACGCTGGTCCAGAAATTTCTGGTTTACTGGACGCAAGACTTGAGGAACTACCCAGGCTTCGAGATAAAGAATCCATAGTGTTCATTTGATCTTCATAAGCTTCAACCAAATTTGATTGATAATCCTCTGAAAGTGTCTGAGATTTTTCAACCAGGATGAATGGTGAACAAAGCTCGACGTCTGCTTTTTCATTTGAACTAAATTCATGCTTTCCTTCAAAAAGAAAAACTTTATCTGAACCGCTTACATTAGATTCCATCTTGTCTTCTACGGGTTTGGTAAACGCTATGAATGGGCTGGAATGCTCTTCCATTTGTATCATATCTACTACAGGACCACAGTCAATCTCAGTGGAGGACGAAGTGCTCCAAATGGAATCTCCTACATTGTCATAGTCAGAAGTGGAAATGACCATGTGAGGAATCAGAAGATTCCCTGCTGGTTCAGGGTTCTCTTTATCTGCTATTTTGCCTTCATCCCCGTCAATGACTATTTTGACATTCTGCTTTTGATCGATCCGCCTGAAACCCTTCTCCTGTTCTCCTTTCTCTGGTTCTCTTCCCTGCTGTTTGGTTGCAGTATTATCCATTCCATCCATTAACCCAGGGTGGCTATCATCCTTTGCATTTCCGGGTCCTTCTGGGCTTGCGGATGAAGAACTATCTTCTTGGATGGTTGTGTTCCACATTTCCATGCCTCCATAGGAGAATCCCTGAGGACTTTCCACAGAAACGCCACCTCCCATGTTGGGAGCTACCCCAGCCAAGGTCCCAGAGTCTTGAGACAAATTGTCAGGTGTCGTGAGTGGAGAAAAACTGTCATCTCGGATGGTTGTATTCCACATGTCAAGTGATTCTGGGTAGGAAGTGGTTGTTCCGCTATCTGATTTCAGAAAACCCTTCTGAGCCGAGTAGGTCCAAAAATCCAGCGCCTGGATCATTCTACCTGCCTTACTCACCTGTGCGTCATCAATGTCTTCTTTTGATGTGTCAGGCGTTAAAGTGCTGAGTATGATTTTCTTCTGTGAAGGACGTCTCGTTTCTTTGACCCAAAGACGCCTGCTTTTTCTTCTACTTCTTCCTCTGGAGGTGTCATCTGCAGATCACCCACTGTAACCGGGTTCCACTGATCAGAAAGTACAGAATCAGGGTTCCAGTTTTCATACGATTCGGTATGTTCAGTAATCAAACTAAGTTGTGGTTCCAGGCTCCAGTCCTTCTGTGACCTCCCTTCTCTACTCGATTTTCCACCATCACACTCTTTGCGCCTTAGTTCCTCCAGATTCTGGGGGCTCTCTGACCCTCTGATTCTATTCCAGGCGTCATTAGAGGAAGGTGCATCAAAGCCAAGCTCCTCCCAGGTTTCAGACAAGGACGATGAGACGCTGTCCTTATGCTGCAGGCCGCTGATCCTCTCTGCGATATCTTCAGGAAAGAACCGAGGGCCGCAAGAGCTGGAAGGATGAGTGTCCATCAAGCTGTTGACCGGGGTTGGTGGAACCACAGTCTCAGTCTCCATTATTTGACAATCTGGATCAGTAGAACACTGCCTACTTACCAGCCCGCAAACCGAACTGGGATCAGAAAAATCCACCATGTTTAGTTCCTCATATTCCGACAGACTGGAACTTCCTACAGTTTGTGTGTCATTCTCTGCTTTTCCCAAGGAATTTAGGAAGGGCTGAGGTGGATGGAGCGGCTCAAAATGAAACTGATCTTGTTGGTCATTCCTCTTTTTGTTTGAACGCCGATGTCGCCTTCTCTCAGGTGGTGCAGGAGGTGAGAGGGATGACAACCCGAGAGGAGATGGATTCCTCAACAGGATTCCCCCGGGACCTGCTCCTGACCCAATGAAATCGCAGACCGGGCTGTCATCACTGAGAAACACCGAGCTCTCCTTGGAGGAGCGACTGCTGCGATTGGTGTTCATACCGCTGTCAGGGCTCACCAACTCCACACTTGCTCGGAGTTCTCCTGGATCATCCTCACGCTCTGGCACCACCCTGCGAGAACACAAAAGAAGAAGGTTGGATGTCCTCCAAATGTTGGCTGTTTGGATCATATCCCCCTTTACTCACCTATCCATTGCTACCCCTTCTGCACCCATTCCTTCAGTTCTCTCTGTGTCCGAGGCTTCCATGTCATTGATGCCAGACGAGCCTTGGGAAAACTCCACACTGCCTGCCACCCCCTCGGTAGAGGACGTCATGCTGCTGGGACGACAGGCTAGCATGGAGCTCCTCCGATCTACAAACTCTTTGAGGAGATCTCGGACTTCCTCCTCGAGCAGCAGCAATGACATGCCCGAAGGCGAGGAGGCATTTAGTTGGACATGGTAGACCTGCAGATCGCCTCTGCTTCCCAGTTCTTCAGAAAGAGTCCAGTTGGTGGCCTCCTCGAGTTCACAGCAGATCTGCAAAGATGAACATCCCCAATATTTTATTTATTCTAATTCTGCTTTTGATCGATCCGCCTGAAACCCTTCTCCTGTTCTCCTTTCTCTGGTTCTCTTCCCTGCTGTTTGGTTGCAGTATTATCCATTCCATCCATTAACCCAGGGTGGCTATCATCCTTTGCATTTCCGGGTCCTTCTGGGCTTGCGGATGAAGAACTATCTTCTTGGATGGTTGTGTTCCACATTTCCATGCCTCCATAGGAGAATCCCTGAGGACTTTCCACAGAAACGCCACCTCCCATGTTGGGAGCTACCCCAGCCAAGGTCCCAGAGTCTTGAGACAAATTGTCAGGTGTCGTGAGTGGAGAAAAACTGTCATCTCGGATGGTTGTATTCCACATGTCAAGTGATTCTGGGTAGGAAGTGGTTGTTCCGCTATCTGATTTCAGAAAACCCTTCTGAGCCGAGTAGGTCCAAAAATCCAGCGCCTGGATCATTCTACCTGCCTTACTCACCTGTGCGTCATCAATGTCTTCTTTTGATGTGTCAGGCGTTAAAGTGCTGAGTATGATTTTCTTCTGTGAAGGACGTCTCGTTTCTTTGACTCCAAAGACGCCTGCTTTTTCTTCTACTTCTTCCTCTGGAGGTGTCATCTGCAGATCACCCACTGTAACCGGGTTCCACTGATCAGAAAGTACAGAATCAGGGTTCCAGTTTTCATACGATTCGGTATGTTCAGTAATCAAACTAAGTTGTGGTTCCAGGCTCCAGTCCTTCTGTGACCTCCCTTCTCTACTCGATTTTCCACCATCACACTCTTTGCGCCTTAGTTCCTCCAGATTCTGGGGGCTCTCTGACCCTCTGATTCTATTCCAGGCGTCATTAGAGGAAGGTGCATCAAAGCCAAGCTCCTCCCAGGTTTCAGACAAGGACGATGAGACGCTGTCCTTATGCTGCAGGCCGCTGATCCTCTCTGCGATATCTTCAGGAAAGAACCGAGGGCCGCAAGAGCTGGAAGGATGAGTGTCCATCAAGCTGTTGACCGGGGTTGGTGGAACCACAGTCTCAGTCTCCATTATTTGACAATCTGGATCAGTAGAACACTGCCTACTTACCAGCCCGCAAACCGAACTGGGATCAGAAAAATCCACCATGTTTAGTTCCTCATATTCCGACAGACTGGAACTTCCTACAGTTTGTGTGTCATTCTCTGCTTTTCCCAAGGAATTTAGGAAGGGCTGAGGTGGATGGAGCGGCTCAAAATGAAACTGATCTTGTTGGTCATTCCTCTTTTTGTTTGAACGCCGATGTCGCCTTCTCTCAGGTGGTGCAGGAGGTGAGAGGGATGACAACCCGAGAGGAGATGGATTCCTCAACAGGATTCCCCCGGGACCTGCTCCTGACCCAATGAAATCGCAGACCGGGCTGTCATCACTGAGAAACACCGAGCTCTCCTTGGAGGAGCGACTGCTGCGATTGGTGTTCATACCGCTGTCAGGGCTCACCAACTCCACACTTGCTCGGAGTTCTCCTGGATCATCCTCACGCTCTGGCACCACCCTGCGAGAACACAAAAGAAGAAGGTTGGATGTCCTCCAAATGTTGGCTGTTTGGATCATATCCCCCTTTACTCACCTATCCATTGCTACCCCTTCTGCACCCATTCCTTCAGTTCTCTCTGTGTCCGAGGCTTCCATGTCATTGATGCCAGACGAGCCTTGGGAAAACTCCACACTGCCTGCCACCCCCTCGGTAGAGGACGTCATGCTGCTGGGACGACAGGCTAGCATGGAGCTCCTCCGATCTACAAACTCTTTGAGGAGATCTCGGACTTCCTCCTCGAGCAGCAGCAATGACATGCCCGAAGGTGAGGAGGCATTTAGTTGGACATGGTAGACCTGCAGATCGCCTCTGCTTCCCAGTTCTTCAGAAAGAGTCCAGTTGATGGCCTCCTCGAGTTCACAGCAGATCTGCAAAGATGAACATCCCCAATATTTTATTTATTCTAAACAAAGTGTACATTTCCTACTGTATGTTTATTGCATGTGGTCTTAAACACACATACAGTGGTTCCCTGAATTAGGATATTTTGGCTGACGCATGTCAAAACCCTTTCATTGAAGACATCTATGATGTGATCATACATTGGTGGTAGTTCCGCAGTGATCTTGCAGATCTTTTACCTGGTTGAAGAGCTCTGCATTGTTGGAACAGACTGCCACCTGCAGGCGAGGAGGACCGACTGCATCTTGAAGGGCCAGGAGAAGCGTCAAGCCGTCATAGCCATGCCGATTGCAAAAGGATTTCAAGGCATCTTCGTAACCATGCCAATGCTAGAAAAGAGTTAAGAAGTAAATGTGGAATTGTTGTCTCTGAGATTTTTCAATCGTGGAATCTACGGTCTTGAATTATGTGCGAGTTTGGACATTTGACTGATCTAAATCGGTACAGAAAAGAAAGAAGGATTAGAGGGAGGCGCAAAAATATAAATACAAATTTTTAATGCAGAATAAGACGGGGAGAAAATCATCAGGTGTGATTGTCATAGGTTGAAAATGATTCCTAAGCTTTTTGCTGTGGTTACTCCCAATAAACTACCACGACTGCACATACGATTTCCATCGCAAAAGGAGGCCATGATGAAGGATAGACAAAGCTGTCAAGGTGATTAATACGGCAGCAATTATTGTTTTCTTTTAAAACAGCCCGCCGTGCACAGATTATGCTAATTCTCTTGTAGTGACGAATGGCAGCAGAAAATTGCATTCACTGATGGCTGTGTTTGTCATCCAAAAGTTGCCTCTGACATATTTCCTCAAGTTGTTTGAATGTCTTTCATAACTATTGGTTTAGCATTTTCTGAATATGAAACATAGTTACTCTTATTTTCAGGCACTGCGGTGTCAAATTTTGGTATTGTGTTGTCAGGTTTGACCAAAGATGTCCCATTGCAAGTGGAAAAATAAATGAAGCAATTAGGGCACTTACATGTGGGCAAGGAGAGACACGGTAAAATACATGCATGTATGTGGGCGTGTGTCAGTGTATGAGATTAATGACGACTTCAGGCTCTGTCTTTACCATTGCTGTGTCTATATTAACCTGCCAGGATGAGATAGCACATCACTCGCTCCTCTTTCCTCCCAATTGCCTCAATCTTTCACCACAACACGGCTGCCATCCATTGTGATCATACACATTTCACATACACACAAACACATACACAAACAGACAGGGTCCATTTCTCAGCACCGATATCCTGATGAGTGAAATGAGGCTTCCCAGAGGCACTTATTCAAGTTGTACACGGCTCACAAGCCGCAGGTTGCCCACCGATGCTTTAAAGTTACAATATACACACAAAAACACACACGGGAAGATGGAACGCGCCAAGGCGGGATGCGATGACACGCAGGGAGACAGTCTGTTCACCATTTGGCACTTAACAGCGTAAATTAGCCACCCATCCAGTTCCACAGATTGCACTTCCTTATAAATTAGCGACACGTTAGCACTAATCCGCTTCTCAAATTGCAGTGATGGGAAGTTATGTGAAGGCGTTGGTCACCTGGTACGATGTTTGAGTTATAGAAAGTCTGTTGAACTTTGCAAACTCCATATGCTTTTGTGCCGTCCCAAAGAATAAATAATCTTTTTGTCTCTTACTTTGTACTATTTTGTTTGTTTGTTGACCTTTGAAAAATAATATAGCATCTTTTAACATTTGTCATGAATAAATATGTAAAAAAAAATCCAAACAGTGTCATGTTTGGTCATATGAAACGCTATTCATTTGTTGACTGATTAAACATTGTCTCTTTTTGACATTAAATGTCTTGTTTAAACTCCTCAACACGATTGCAAGTTTCTCCATTCGCACAGACAGGCGTACTTATCTCCATGGGATTTAAGAGTTTCTTCCATGCCGGTGACACAGACAGCCTCAGGTGCACAGCTCCGCGCATCATGCCCTCGATCATGTCAAGTCACGTAAGCCGGCGCGCAAACTCAGTCGAAAGAGGCGTTTCCTGCTGTCGCCGACAAAGAATTAATCAAGCGTTTAGCCATTTTGCTTCTTTGCATACCCTTTGCATACTCAACACAAGCGCTGAGAGACAACCGACTCTTTTCCGCCACCCTGATGAATCCATCAAAGCGGATGTGATTTATACACGTGTCTGCCTTCACAGCGGAGGCCGCCCGGCTCAAACAGGCGCACACGCGAGCATCATCAACATGAGAGGGAAGCAGAGAGGGGGGTAAAAGTTTGCATAAAACAAGCGCATATGTCCATTTTTCAGTCTCTTGATGATGATGCTTCACTCGCTCGACGCGGGGGGCAACTGAGCTGAGTCCACAAATGTTTTGTTTTTACTCGCTTGCAAAACCCCTAAAGATGCTACGAGGTGAGAATGAAAATGAAGGGACACTACAAGGAAGAACCAGAAAAGTTGGGACAATTAAAGGCCTAAAGGAAGTCAAGTTCAAATTTGTTCGCCCGAATATTGCAATTTTTGCAATATTAATAAAGCTGAAAAAAATCCATCAGTTTTTCTCATGAGGCTCACATTAAAGTCCACATGAACCTCCAAAACTTCAGAGATTTTAAAACATTCTGCCCCCAAATTCAGTGTTATTGTAAGAATAAATAAATAAATAAATAAATAAATATGTATTTATCCAATTGTAACAAATCGTAAATAATCGATGAAAAGGTTTCTTCAGCCATCATCTGTACTTCTTTGAAGGTGTCAGACGTTTCGCTTCTCATCCAAGAGGCTTCGTCAACTAACTAGAATTTTGCTGGTAGCTCTGACCCTATATATACCAGCTACCATCAAAATTTTAGTTCACTGATGAAGCCTCTTGGATGAGAAGCGAAAACGCCCGACACCTTCAAAGCAGTACAGATGACGGCTGAGGAAACCTTTTCAGTGATAGATCACTCCTGTACGACTGAGAGCTTACACAGACGAAATCGTCAATAAACAAATAAATAAATTAATTGATTAATAGATAGATAAATAACTAAATACATAACTAAATAAATTAAGTAATTAATAGATAAATAACTAAATAAATAGATGAATAATTAAACAAATAAGTAGACAAACAAATACACTGTAAATAAACTAATATATAAATACATAGAGTAATATTTATTTAATGCATCTAATTGTGACAAATCATAAATAAACAAATTAATTAATTACTTGATAGATAAATAACTAAATAATTAACTAAATAAATAAATGAATAAAAATAAATGAATAGATAAATAAATAAATAAATAAATAAATAAATAAATAAATACACAAATAAATGAATAAATAAATGAATAAAAATAAATGAATAGATAGCTAAATAACTAAACAAATAAATGTATAAATAAATAAATCACTTTCCCCAATGTTTTTGCGCGTAGTATGATGGCTTTGTTTGATGACTTTCAAAACTTATGAAGAGGTCCTCGTTTCAGTTCAACATCCCCTCAAAATAAGTGAGGATTGTTTTGGGGATGAGAAGGAAGAAGAGGGGGGTACTCCTCTTCAATCTTAGTCCCCAGGAGGCCTGCGCTGCACCTGCTGTCTCCCGGTGCCTCCCATTAGAAAGGCATTTAGCCGGGCGCTGTGGCTGCGGGCCTCGTCATTAGCTAGCGTAATTATTTGTGCAAGGAGCATTGTGGCAAAAAGTGGCTGCGCATAAGCAAACAGAAGGGCCGCAGGACCCAGAGCAAACAACACATTAGAGGCCATCGAAGGCCGTGATAACGACAGCAAACGTCAAACACCCAAAAAGAAGGTGAAGTGGTCTCAAGAAGACATGACAAACAGGAAGCATATTGAAAAAAAGCACCAATGTCCATATTAACACATTGGATGGAAAAAAAGAAAAGAAAAGAAAAAAAAGCAAGACATTACTCACAAAGTCATGTTTGTGGCTGCGGGCGCTGTCCCTCCTACAGTTCATCAATTCCACAGCATGGCAAGTCGTCATCCCAACAATGCTTCATCTGCTTGTGCTCATTTGCATGCACACACACACACACACACACACACGCACACACGCACACACACACACACACACACACGCACACACGCGCGCAGACACACACTCACACAGACTTGACAACAACACTAAGATTTGAGCTTCACGCTGTGTGATGTATGTATTGCATTACGACTAAGACCACTTTCTTCACTTGCACTTCTGAGGGATCAATAAAGTCTCGATCTATAAACAGTGATGCATACACCATAAGGGATCACAAATACTGGTTCATGCCCATACTGGAGACCACAAAAACTGGTGTGCGCATCCCTCTGGGCCTCAAAATGCGGTGGCTGCGGCGTCTCCCGGAGGTTACTTAGCTGAGTTGTGTGAAATTTCTAGGTCCGTCAAAAAGTAATGTTGAAACAAAAAGTGGGGCCTTAAGATGAGGGGTCTTATTTTTATTTTAAACTTAAAAATTGATTCATGTTATGTTCACAAATCGACTCGCCTGATAAAATAAAATGTATAATTTCCATCCCGTCTTGTTATTTCCAATTGTCAGTGCTGAACACGCATTCACATACTGATAGTTGATTACAATTCAGTGCCGGGTTCGGTCCATTACAAGAAAACAGGCAATAATGTTGATTAAAGTAAAAACAGATCTTTGCAAATGTTTTATTTTGAAACGAAAACAGAAAAGTTCACACTGCAAAACAAGTATTTAGCAATTTTATCAAATCTGCGACGAAGGACGTTTTTCTGTGGGAAGTGGATTTTAATTTTTTGGCCCAGATTTTGTGATGATAATAATAATAATAATAATAATACAAATAATACCAATAATCCCAATACTACTACTACTAATAATAATAATAAGAAGAAGAATACCTATACCGCTACTACTAATAATATTAATAAATAATAATAATAATAATAATAATTAATAATAATAACAATAAATAATAATAAAAACAAATAATAACAACATTTAAATAATAATAATAATAATAATGTCATTGTACAATATGTAATACATTTATGTATTTACTCATATTCATGAATGGAAGAATAGATTCTGCAAAGGGTCGAATTTTTTTGGGTTAAAGGCATCACTGATTAAAAATTCCATTGTCCATTTCTTGTCCATGTGTGGAAATTATGAGAATTTAGATCACGGGTGTCAAAGTCAAGGCCCGCGGGCCAAATCCGGCCCGCCACATCATTTTTTTCGGCCCGCGAAAGCAAATCAAACTTGTTAAATTCCATGATGATTGCTAAAATCTGAGCCAAAATGTCATGTTTTTGGATGTCAACCACAATAAAAGTCATTATTCTTGACTTCAGATTTTAAAACGAGTTATTCATTAATTTGCTGTGTGCTCTATATGTAATATTTGAAGGGATTTAAACATTCTAATGGGTTCCCCAAATTCATAACGGCCCTCGAGAGAAAACCATAACTACAATGTGGCCCGTGGCAAAAAATGACTTTGACACCCCTGATTTAGATGAATGAGATAATCGTTGAGTTTGTTGATTCGATGTTACACCTCTCATGTTGACTTTCACAGTTAGCAGGACCATCCCAGTTTGCAAACCACGGTCCCCGGGACCCCCCCAGTGTGCCAAATTCCCAAGTTTCACAATCAATCAAGGACATTTAGCTTAATGTCCAATTTACAGCTCAAATCTTTCCTCGCCAACTGAACTCTTTCTTAAACTTCACAAGCACATCGCCAAACATACAAACCATTACCAGCTAATCGGATGCAATTTATTCCGTTTTGCACAAAGATCCATTAAAGCCAAAAGAAGTCGCACCTCCACAAATGACCGCCTCGTACCGAGTGCCTTCTTCTCAAACACAATTAAAACACCACATATCAATACACACAATGCAAATGACATGCAAGTAGATGGGGTGAAGGGTTGAGGGGGTCTCATCTTCTCACGTCATTAGCAGCGCACTATGATGCTGGGCCGCTGGCCATTCTTTTTTTTTATATCAAAAGTCTCTAATGGGAGCCCCACTCGCGATGCTAAAATATGCACAGAAAGTTCAGCATGTACACATCATGTAAGCCGTTTGCAATGAATGGTTATTTATTCACTAAACGAGGGTGCGGGTGTTTAATGTTCCTTGGACGTTGGGTAGTGTTCTACGGGAGGCAGAGCCCGAGCCCCCCGGCAACAGACATCATTTATTTTACACATAGCTCTAATACCGCACGATAGGCAGCCGTACTCAGATGGGCTTTGCATGGGAGAAGGAGATTTTAATGAATGTGTGTATGGAGAGGAACACATTAAGACACAGAGAAGGGGGAAAGGGAAATATTGTGTACGCATGTGTCTGCGTGTGTGTTGTTTTTTTTTTCTTTTTTCCATCTACATGAGAGAGGAAACACCTGCTTGCAAAGTGTGTTATCCAAATGCACTTGGGGGGGTGCTCTAATACATGTGTTATTTAAATAAATAAATAAATAAATAAATGAATAAATGAATGAATGAATGAATGAATGAATAAGGCGGCCTGGTAGTCGAGTGGTTAGCACGCCGCCTTCACAGTGCAGAGGTTGCGGGTTCCCTGTGTGGCGTTCTCCCCGGGCCCGCGTGGGTTTTCTCCGGGTCCTCCGGTTTCCTCCCACACTCCAAAAAAACATGCATGGCAGGCAGATTGAACACTCGAAATTGTCCTTAGGTGTGAGAGTGACTGTTGTTTGTCTCTGTGGTCTCTGCAATTGGCTGGCAACCAATTCAGGGTGTCCCCCGCCTCGTGCCCAAGGACAGCTGAGATAGGCTCCAGCACCCCCCGTGACCCTAGTGAGGAATAAGCGGTATGGAAAATGGATGGATGGATGGATAAATAAATAAATAAATACATTGGATTTACCTTTATTAGTCTTGCAGTGGAGAAATTTAAATTTCACAGCAGCAAAGTTATGAAAGGAAGAGGAAAGGAAAGAAAGAAGTATATAAACAAAATGGATGAGCTGTTGGAAAGGCAGCAAATAAATAAATAAGTAAATAAATGAGAAGTATGTTGAAAATGATCAATGTTGGGACTTTGATTCTATTTGCACACTGAGACAAATTTTTCCCCCTTTCCTCTCCTAAGAGAATGAATAAACTTCACTGGTCATCTCTTGACCCCTTTGATATTAGGTTTATATTTATTGGAAGTTGTACAACGTCCATGAAACTTTATTCGTCCATGCTAGTTCACGGTAATGATAAAGACGCTATCAAAATGCTATTCAAGCTAGTGTGCGTATTAGCTTGATCTCAAACTGTTACAGTAAGAAAAAAAGAGTGGATCCAAACTAGGGCGCGGAAAATCCTACTGGACCCTCCGCACCCTGCCCACCACCTTTTCCAGCTACTCCCCTCAGGCAGGCGCTACCGATCCATGCGCACCAAATCCAGCAGACATTTAAACAGCTTCTTCCCCCAAGCCATTAACTCTTTGAACTCTTCAACAGTAGCCAAAATGGAACTGTATAGTGCCACTTAGCAGTTTTTTTGACAACGATACTAGTGCAGCGTGTTCTACCGGAAACAAATTCCTTGTGTGTTCTACATACTTGGCAATAAAGATGATTCTGATTCTGATTCTGATTACGTCGTTCCCATAGCATTGCTCCAAATTGAGAAGCTTACCTCCTCACCTACTGTGACCGACGTGAGCGCGATGGTCGTCTCTCCGTCCGAGAACTCTTTCAGCTTCTTTGACAGCAGGTGCTCCAGGCCTTAGTCATGTTAGCATAACACAAGACAAACTAAAAGTTAGAGTGAATCTTTCTTTGCCTCAATGTGAAGCTATACAACTGATTGAGACATTTGTATCAAGAAGTTGTGTTATAATGAGTTAAAATAGATTTAAAGGTTGTTTTAGGGATAAAAAACATTTGAAAGAAATGTAATGCTCGGTCTGTATCCAGAAAATGTCACTGACCAACAAATGAGTTCTACACATAGGGTACACTACATATGACACAGCATTCATCTACGAATATGTTTCTAACCACAGTTATTTGTGTCACTTTAGTCTCTAGTGATGTGAAAAACATCAAGTCAAAACCTATCGCATATAAAAATCACCTTGTAGCAGCACTTGACTATCACTACAACATTCCAAATGTCTCAGCAGCTCTTCCAGTCGCATACACCGGCGGCCATGTTTGAGGGTAAAGGCTTCGCTTTCTAGCCGCAACGCCTCTAAAAACACACATAGAAGTATGTACTTTAGCGCCCCGTGTCACAATTCCCCAAAACTCACTCAGTTGAACTACCTAGAAAATGACTACAATTATAATAAATCAAAATAATAAGTTGCCTTGTTGTGGGCTGACATAAAGAAAGTTGTCCATTTTGGTTGGAAGAAGCCATTTTGGGCAAACGTAGCATACTCACACTCATATATAATAATCATAATAATACATTTTATTTTAAGCACCTTTCAAATCTTTCAAGGACACTTTACATATATACAATAATAATAATAATAATAATAATAATAATAATAATAATAATAATAATAATAATAATAATACATTACATTTTAAGCACATTTCAAAGTGCTCAAGGACACTTTACAGTCACAGACAAGCATAGGTACGATAATAAAAAAAATACAATCACAAATAGAATACAATAAATAAAATACAACTCGTACCTGTATACCGGGTGTATATACATATAAATAAATAAATAAATACATTGGATTTACCTTTATTAGTCTTGCAGTGGAGAAATTTAAATTTCACAGCAGCAAAGTTATGAAAGGAAGAGGAAAGGAAAGAAAGAAGTATATAAACAAAATGGATGAGCTGTTGGAAAGGCAGCAAATAAATAAATAAGTAAATAAATGAGAAGTATGTTGAAAATGATCAATGTTGGGACTTCGATTCTATTTGCACAGTGAGACAAATTTTTCCCCCTTTCCTCTCCTAAGAGAATGAATAAACTTCACTGGTCATCTCTTGACCCCTTTGATATTAGGTTTATATTTATTGGAAGTTGTACAACGTCCATGAAACTTTATTCGTCCATGCTAGTTCACGGTAATGATAAAGACGCTATCAAAATGCTATTCAAGCTAGTGTGCGTATTAGCTTGATCTCAAACTGTTACAGTAAGAAAAAAAGAGTGGATCCAAACTAGGGCGCGGAAAATCCTACTGGACCCTCCGCACCCTGCCCACCACCTTTTCCAGCTACTCCCCTCAGGCAGGCGCTACCGATCCATGCGCACCAAATCCAGCAGACATTTAAACAGCTTCTTCCCCCAAGCCATTAACTCTTTGAACTCTTCAACAGTAGCCAAAATGGAACTGTATAGTGCCACTTAGCAGTTTTTTTGACAACGATACTAGTGCAGCGTGTTCTACCGGAAACAAATTCCTTGTGTGTTCTACATACTTGGCAATAAAGATGATTCTGATTCTGATTCTGATTCTGATTACGTCGTTCCCATAGCATTGCTCCAAATTGAGAAGCTTACCTCCTCACCTACTGTGACCGACGTGAGCGCGATGGTCGTCTCTCCGTCCGAGAACTCTTTCAGCTTCTTTGACAGCAGGTGCTCCAGGCCTTAGTCATGTTAGCATAACACAAGACAAACTAAAAGTTAGAGTGAATCTTTCTTTGCCTCAATGTGAAGCTATACAACTGATTGAGACATTTGTATCAAGAAGTTGTGTTATAATGAGTTAAAATAGATTTAAAGGTTGTTTTAGGGATAAAAAACATTTGAAAGAAATGTAATGCTCGGTCTGTATCCAGAAAATGTCACTGACCAACAAATGAGTTCTACACATAGGGTACACTACATATGACACAGCATTCATCTACGAATATGTTTCTAACCACAGTTATTTGTGTCACTTTAGTCTCTAGTGATGTGAAAAACATCAAGTCAAAACCTATCGCATATAAAATCACCTTGTAGCAGCACTTGACTATCACTACAACGTTCCAAATGTCTCAGCAGCTCTTCCAGTCGCATACACCGGCGGCCATGTTTGAGGGTAAAGGCTTCGCTTTCTAGCCGCAACGCCTCTAAAAACACACATAGAAGTATGTACTTTAGCGCCCCGTGTCACAATTCCCCAAAAGTCACTCAGTTGAACTACCTAGAAAATGACTACAATTATAATGAATCAAAATAATAAGTTGCCTTGTTGTGGGCTGACATAAAGAAAGTTGTCCATTTTGGTTGGAAGAAGCCATTTTGGGCAAACGTAGCATACTCACACTCATATATAATAATCATAATAATACATTTTATTTTAAGCACCTTTCAAATCTTTCAAGGACATTTTACATATATACAATAATAATAATAATAATAATAATAATAATACATTACATTTTAAGCACATTTCAAAGTGCTCAAGGACACTTTACAGTCACAGACAAGCATAGGTACGATAATAAAAAAAATACAATCACAAATAGAATACAATAAATAAAATACAATTAGTACCTGTATACCGGGTGTATATACTGTCATGATGCTAAAAGAAATGTGAAATAATTTTGTGTTTCATGGATTTTGGATGGGAGAAAGGTGCGCATTTCTCCCCATCCAAAATAGTTGAGTTGGGCGACCACTAATTGACTCTGAGAAGGTGATTGCAACCACCTGGGAATGGCCAATTGCCGCTGGGACCTGATTGGCCAGAAGCTCAGGTGAAGTCACTTCGAGGAGGAGAAGAGGGACAAAGGACAACCTGGAGAGCAGTGTTACCTGGGGTCTGCTGAAAGCTGATATCAACTTCAAATAAAGAAAACTCACAATACCCTTCCTGCATCTGGCTGAGTGAACTTTTATCCTCTTTCCACCTGCCTGCTGTCTCACCGCACGACAATTGGTGGCAGTGGCGGGATCGTTTCACCCTGCATGAAGAAGGTGGGATCGTTACGCCTTGCTGAAGTGGAAAAGATAAGAGGAAGCCGAGAGGAAGAAGGTGGGACGAGTAAGAAGTTGTGTAGCACGGGCCAACCAAACTGGACTGAAGAGTTCTGAAGGGGATCAAGGAAACCAGAAGCTTGAGTTGCCCCAAGAAGATGCCGTTCTTCTTTTCCATGAGGCGTCTGACAGTTGCCAAGCCAAGGATGGAACTGAGCAGAGTGAGATGGAACCAGTGGTGAAGCCTAAGACTCAGACAAGAAGTGATGTTGATTGAACAGATCTAGAGATCAGATGCACCCAACAAGTAAGAATGGACATTTGACAGTCGATCTAGTCAACATTATCCTCCTCTGGGACCGCAGCCCCAGGGCACTGACTCTCGAACATCCAGGCCAACGAACCTTCCTCCCGCACAAGAAACTCCCAAGTTGGGTTACCTAACATGCCCAACCTCCACAGTTTCATCATCTAAGACAAGCTGCAATTCCCATGGTTTCTGAACCCAGAATTCCAGAAAGAAACGGAAGATGCAGAAAGTTAGGAGCTGGAAGAGGATCTCCAGCGAGAATAACGGCAAGAATTTATCAGGGAGAGATTGGCACCCTGGACAGAAGGTGTTAATATTGTTGCATATGGGATCAAGTAAGCTACTGGCAAAGTGGCAGGGCCCATACGCTGTGACTAGGAGAATAGGACCTGTCACATATGACATTCTCTGCCCTGACAACAAATGTTATTGCTGATTATTTGACAAGAATGTCTGAACTCTGAGGAGAGGGGGTGAGACTGTATATACTATATATAAAAAATGGAGGTCAACTTTTAATAGGAGTATTCCCTTTTGTGTTTTAAAACTTTCTGGAGGCCTTTTTTTTGTTCAAATGACTGTCACAGACAAATAAAACAAGTTGACTGTATATAGTTGTGTTATGTAATTATCATCCCTTCATGTTTTTTTTCCTCAGTGTGTCCGTGTGTTCGCGTGTGTGTATATGTGTGTGTTTGTGCCGACTTGCTTGTCCTTTCAAGCACCCTGTTGACCCTGATTCACTTCCCCCCCATCCGTTACATTCAAACCGATCATTGTCAACTCAAAAACATTTTTTTTTTTTGTTTCTTTTCAAACAAAGCAATGAAACGAGTTGATTTTATGTTACGTGAAGATGTGGGGACGATGGTGTGAGCTTTCTCTTTCTTTGCAATTCTACAGAGGACAATTACACAAAAAAACAACATTTATCAACAGATACATTAAATTCAAAAGACTTATTGAAGCCCTACCAAGTACCATAGACTTAACTTAGGAGCAGCCATCCTGCTTTGTAGTGTCTCTTTTCCTTACTCACAACCTTCCACTCTCCTGGTGGCTATTAAGCGAGCAGAGTGCAGGGATTTGAGCACCGCGTCGCCCCATTACCTCCCCCAGGGTGCACGTATGCGCCTCTCTCTTACCTCCGAGGCTTTCCCTCAGCATCGGTCTGATGCGCTCGGGTGCCTCTTGAAGAAGCTCTCTGGCGACCGTCATCACCGCGGACGCCGGGCCGTAGTCATCATCGTCATCATCAGCATCATCATCAACATCATCATCATGGTGATGGACCACTCGCAGGATGCTGGAGTCCAACGCCTGGCGCTCAGATCTGATTTGTCAATGGATGCATTAGGAAATACACACTTCTCTTCCTGTGTGTGTGTGGTGGGGGTGAGTTAAGAGGAAAGTGGCTGCATGTTAGTGTGTGTTTGAGATTCATTGGGCATAATAATCATAATAATAATAATAATAATAATAATAATAATAATAATAATAATAATAATAATAATAATAATAATAATAAATTTAATTTCAAAGCGGCTTTCAAAACTCTTAAGGACATTTTAACGGGATAAGACTGTGAATGTGTGTGTGTATGTGTGTGTGTTTGTGTGTGTGTGTGTGTGTGTGTGTGTGTGTGTGTGTGTGTGTGTGTGTGTGTGCGCGTGTGTGCGCGTGTGTGCGCGCGCGCTTAAAATACAGGCTCTAAATATTGTCTGTAGAAAAAAAATCGCCACCTAGTGGTGGTTTTTGTCTTACATGATTTTCAAAGTCCCCATGAGGTAAAAAAAAAAAAACTGGAAAAGAATAAAATAAAAAATATGCCATTTGAAGGTGATTTATCTGTGAACACGGGCTCTGAAAAAAAAAATTTGGGTCCTAAAATAATGTTTTTGAATTTCATAAATATATATTTTTTCATGTTTGAAATGTGGTTCCTACAAGGCAAATCCCTCTCACACCTCGTCCCCACCGTGTGGCAAAAACGTGTCTATATATGTGTGTGTGTGTGTGTTTATTTACCCATCCAGCAAGCCATCCCTCATCAGCGTGAGTGATAGTTTCCCTGCTCGATGGATTTCCACAAGGTCCAGGTCATCCTTCCACAATAAGAGGCTCTCGCACACTTTAATCTTGCGTAGGTAGGCCAGGGTCTCCCTAGGCAGCGAGGCGGCACCACGCTGGCCGTACAGCAACGGCACACACAAACCCAGGGAGGGATCCCTCTGAAGGGAATCAGACAAACAGCAATAAGGACCAGAGAAACATGTATGATCTCTAACGCATGTCATTAGAGACTACATACATGTATGTATACCTGGCTGAGATGTAGTGCTAAGCACAGCGTGGCTGCCACAGTGTCCACATTTGCCTCCGGACCACCTAGCACAGCATGGATACACTTGCCACTCCAGACCTAGAAAAGAAACACACCCATTAACACACACATACACATACACACACATATGTGCATGTATAGTAATAACCAGAATCAGAAAGCCTTTAATAGTCCCTCATAGAGAATAGACAGAATACAAGTTCAAGGTTAGTTGGCTGCCGAACACAAGGCCCACAATGGAAGCACAGAAAAAAATTGCACAGAATTTGCAATTTGGTAAACTCCTTTACAGGAAGAGGTAATTCGCCAGGTTACAAATCTATCAGTTCATGGAAAGGACAACCAATTAAAATGTCTATGTTCTGTTGTTTCATGGTTGTTGGTGCTTGGGACGTCCAGGGGCGTGGTATTCAAATTTGCAACACGCGCTAATAATTAATAATAATACTGAATAATAATTCCTTTCAAATAAGTTTTTGACTCAGTGACACTCCTTACCCACATGACATAGAATGATTATTTGGTAAAAATGTCAAAAATTGAGTGTCTATTGCATGCGCCACTTGGCGATGAAGTGCTGCCTCAACAAGGAAAAATGTAACCCATGCTTTTTTTTCCTCTTTCTATCGAGGCCCAGAATGGAAAATTCGTAGCTCAAAAATCAAACCCACAGCCCCACAACACTTATGGTCAAATGAAAGGTGCAGGTGCTAGATTAAAAAATACGTTAAATTTGAGGGTATGTGACACAATGAAGCAAGCTCATTTCTGCTTCGATCAGATGTTCCCAATGAGGGCAGAAAGGGAGGAAATGAAACATGGAAATGTTAGAAAAAGAAATGATGAGACGAAAGGAAGCGGGTCAGGAAGTTTGAATAGTAGGCGAGAATGTGTGTGGAGATGGTTTATGTGGAAATAGAGTGACCAAAAGGCTGGAAAATGGATGCAGAAATGTGGTATGTGAAAATGGGACCATGAAGATGAAGAAGAGAAGATAGTGAGCGGGAGGATGAATCGATAGTAGTCGGCCAGAAAGAGGAAGTGAGGCATTAGTGGTGTAGCGTTCTACTTAGCGCCCTTTCTGCTCTGTGAGCGTGTGCGCATGTGTGTCAGCATTCAGTCAGGAAGAACAAGCAAGTCCAAGATATAACGTTCGGAAATGCAGTTGAAATTGTCTGACTTCGTCTCATAAAATCCCTATCAGTCCGGCTTTAAGCCACCGGTGTCAAAGTTAAAGCTTAGGGGCCAGATCTGGCCCATCACATCATTTTATTCGGCCCCCAATAGCAAATCAAGCATTTTAAGTTCCATGTATGAACCAAAATTTCTAATTGACATATGTAATCCACAATAACAATGATTATTATTGACTTCTTTTATAATTAGTTATCAATAATAATAATAATAATAATAATAATAGTAATAATAATAATAATAATAATAATAATAATAATAATAATAATAATAATAATAATAATAATAATAATAATAATAATATTCATCATCATCATCATCATCATCATAAATTTCATTTATAAGCGCCTTTCAAAACTCTCAAGGACACTTTACAGTCACAGGATATTTTTTCTGCGGGTTTGTAGCGGCAGCCACACGCACCAGCGTTCACTCAACCCGGAATTTTGCCAAATGACTAGGTTAGACATCCTAAAGAATGCATTCAATGCTCAACACGATTTAAGAGCAAACCAAAATGAAGTGCAAAAACTTGTTTCATGCATTTTTTTCTTCACAAAATTAACGGAATCATAAATTCATTTATATGTAGTATGTCGAACTGATCAAAAATGTACCGTATTTTCCAGTGTATAACGCACCCCCAAAGAATGGTGTATTTTCAAACTTTTTCCATATACTGTATAAGGCGCATTGGACTATAAGGCGCACCTTCAATGAATGAAAAACGTTTTGCAAATATAATCTATAAAAGTTTTCCAAATATGAGGCACACCATCTTATAAGGCGCTGCAGTACAGGCTTGGGTTCCGCACGTCTTCTTCTACAGGTGGAGATGGAGTCGGTGGCTGCTGACAATAGCCGAGAGACCTATTGTGGCTTAATATGATTTCACATAAAAGGTGCACTTGCGCATGAGGCGCGAGGTCATCTTTTGAAGAAAATAAAAGCTTTTGGGTGCGCCTTATACACCAGAGAATACGGCATATCTTTTGTCTTAAGTGTGAGGTCCGGCCTGCAGCAGCTACTTCATTTTTTATTTTTATGTGTGTATTTGTTTGTCTGTGACTAAAATCTCTGGTGTTCCAGGCTTCCAACCGCACCTCAAAACTCAAACTCAAAAGAAAATGCAAGAGCTGAAATGAAAAAATGTCTTCTTTAATTTCACATAAAATGACACTCGTACGTTTGCTAGAATGAACGTGACGAGCGGAACCGTTCCTTGCGCTCCTATCGTGAAGCCTCACGAGTTAAACATGTAATCAGATGGCTCCAGGCGAAAAAGGAACAATGCTGGAAATCTACTCAGCACATTGTCGTGTTTGCAGAGCGAGAAACATATGCTTCGATACGAGTTAGTGTGAGGGAGAAGTAAGACTTAGAGCAATTAAGAGTATGGATGCTCTGGAAGGTGGCCATGTACAGAGCGCATCACAAATGACGGAGAGGCCTGCAAAGACGCTTATATTCAAATAAATGGAGGACAAATAAATGGAGGACAAAAACAAAACAGAGGAAACTTGATGTCGGTGGATGAGTGGTTAACACAACTGCATCGGAGGTCTGAAATTAGTGCAGTTTCAATGTTTATTTTTGCCCTCTTGATAGATATTCTTGGTCTATGACATATAAAAACCCAATATGGTGTTTGAATATTTTGGAGGAGCTTATTCTGAAGCTTTTTTTTTAAATAAATGAATGTAAAAAGCTTGGGAGGTAGACAAGTTTGCTAGCTAAGTCGTTCAAAAAAATTAGGCTAATATGTCAGTTGGTTTCAGTCCGACATAAAGATACAGAAATGTGTCAAAAAAGAATCTAGGTTGATAGATAAGTTTTAACTTGGTATTTTTCCCGTCATATTGCCCATGTTTTGTGAACAAATACTTTTCGAGATCATGTGTTTGACAACAAGTAAAGATGCAGACTACTGTAGTAGCGAATGGCGCTAGCTCGCATACTGTACATTTGTCAATTGAGATATTTTTAGATTATTATACAGACAATTTTGAAAAACTATTCCAAGTAAATGCTGATGAAACATAACTACAGTTCCTTGAAGATACACAAAAAAGTAAAGTACAGTTGAAAGAAAATAAAGTAGCAATGTTATGAAGACACATTCCTATTTTTTAGAGGAACAATGCCCAAAATAGGATCCTATTCCAACAAAACATTAGATATTCACTCACGACGATACTGTAGCTGACAATCATAATACAGCTTTTAATTAGAAGTAAAGTCAGCCTCAAACGTCAATTTTTAAGCTACTTTCAGAAAATTAATAATAGAAATGATTAGCCATTTTTAAAACCGTTTTTTTTTCGTGTGCCATACCTATACTTTTTTTAAATAATTTTAGAAAAATGTCTTTAGTTCTTTAGTTTGTAAATTCGTTGAAACGTTGACTTTTAATTTTTTTAATGTTGTGCATAAAAGGTACTCTATTAGAGTAAGGTTGTCTTGCCTTCCCAAAGGTAAGCTAGGTTAGGAATTGTTGTGATTTTTGAGGGGGTGTTTCTTTTATCAGAATCAGAATCATCTTTATTGCCAAGTATGTAGAACACACAAGGAATTTGTTTCCGGTAGTGCGCCCTATTGAATTTTGAGGTATGCACTTTGTTAAATTTCAACATAACGTTTTTATTGCTAATTATTTTGTGGACCCCCTAGCCACAGCACTCAGGCTCAAGTTTGGGAACCATGATGAGTGTAATGCTTGCATGCAAGGATAGAATGTATTGGACGGGTGAGGACGGAGTAGTGGAGGAGGGGGCTTAACTTGTTGATGTCAAGCCTGAAGGGGTACACAAGCCTCATCCTAATAAAACCATGCAATGGTGCTATGCGTGACGACAAGTGCAGCAACAGGAACGACGCCTGTAGCACGCACAAATACGACACACGGGAGGCTTCGGTTCTGCGTGGAGGCTCGCAACTCACCCCTCGTCTGCAGTCCACCGTCCGCAGATAGTCGTCCATGTCGGCCTACGTCGCCGCGGTACGACCGTGGAGCTCCACATAGGATACACAACAATTCGGTTCGGGACGTTTGTGTGTCGGGACGTGTTTATCCGCGTGAGTGTGTGCGTGTTTGTGTGTATTCGTGTGAGTGCGTGTGTGTGTTGCGGCGTGGAGTGGAGTGGAATCACCTCCACCCCACCCCCTGCTACGCTCGCACTGCAGCAGTCCCACTGCAGCTGCTGACGTCGCCCCTTCTTCGTAAACTGGCCGGGTGTGGGTGATGGCCGGCCCTAGTTTTTTCGGCGGAAGGAGATGCGCCTTGGTTTCACCTTGTATTACGGCGCCTTCCGTGTTACTGATTTTTTAACCCACGGGCTTTTTGTTTCTATTTGACATACGTAGTGATGGGAATTCCGGCTCTTTTCAGAAAGCCGGTTCTTTTGGCTCCGCTCACTGAAAAGATCCGGCTCTTTTGGCTCCCAAATGGCTCCTCAGTGTGTTTGTTTTTTTGTTGCTTAAATGAATTAACTACCAAAAATCGTGTAAAATTATGTGAAAAACGAATTACTCATGTAAAAATTACAATACAGTATATCAAATATTTTTATTGATATGGCTTGATTTATATGTGCACAGAGCATCCACTAACTTTCACTTTCCCTGTTGTTACTCTGGTCTGATGATCTACTGTCACTAATTTGCTTTTCATATTAATAATGCTATCATACCAACTCGTAACATATATAATAATTGAATAATAATAACAGCATCATGTGTCATTTGTCCACCTGTCTATCCTACCCCGCCTTATCCTCCCCCATCTCCTCACAGCTGCGTGTGTCTGTAATTCTCCCCTCCCTCCTCTACCACGGATATCGACCAATCACGTGCGGCTTTAACCGAAGACTGGGGGCGGGGAATAGAGGACAAAAAAAAAGTCGGCTCCCATTTCCGACTCCTCGTTAGGAACTGTCTCTCTTCGTTCACTTCAGCGATCCGGCTCTAAGAACCGCTTGTTCACGAACGTCATATCACTAATTCAACAGCACTAATTGTCATAACCGATTTACAGTATCTGTAGGGAGTTTTTGAGTAGTCGTAGGAAGTAAGGTCATTTTTTATATATTTGTATCTTTATTTTTATCATTATTGTCATTGTTGTTTTTATTTATTTATTTATTTATTTATTTATTTATTTATTTATGTATTTAATTATTTATTTGAGGTAAGACACTTGTATAACTAATTCCCAAATTTATTCGGGTTTTATTTTTTCATGCTTGGGTGCCGATAAAGCGCTGGCCATGGCCTCTGGCAATGTTTTTTTTTCTTTTCCACAAGGGGGCAGCACTCTCCTTTTTTCCATGTTAGTGCTTTGTTCCAGCTTCAGCTGTTTTTCAAGCATAAACCAATATGTATGTAGAGTATTGCATTGTATTTTGTACAGCTTTGTACATTTCAAGCTCATATAACTGCATACCCATACCCATATAATTTAGGAATTAACAATTTTTTTTTCTGATAAAAGAAGAGAATCAAATGTTTTTAAACTGCATTGAATATTAATGTAGTCCTAAAACTTAATATTCTGTGTGTCATGGAATTGGAGTGACAATGACAAAAACTGGAGTGGACTGGACAGATTTTTGTGCATGTCTGGCAGTGAATGAGTTAATGATAACTAGTTTTCAAATTTAAAATGAAAAATAATGATTGTTATTGTATTTTACATGGGACAATTTAAAATTTTGCTTCAGACTTTAGCAAGCAACATGGAATTTCATAAGTATGATTTACTTTCATGGACCCAATAAAATGATGTGGTGGGCCAGATTTGGCCCCCGAGCCTTGTCTTTGACACCAGTTATCTAAATTGTCCTGTGTGGGTGTGAACGTGAATGGTTTTTTTTATATGTTCCTTGCAACCATTTCAGAGTGTCCCCTATCTCGTGCACAAAAATAAGATAGGCCCCAGAACACCAATGACCCTTGTATCTTTGTATTCAAAGCAACTCACAATACAAGGTGCTCTAGTAAAACCCCTTTCTACTACCTCTGTCGAGGTCTTCTTCTTCAGCAAACCTGGGTCGCTTGAACTCTCTCTACGAGTCTTAAAACATCTGCTCGCCGCGATTAAAATCAGTTGAATTCTTCCATCGGCAACAATAGGCCTCACTAATTGATTTTAATTGTTCTTTCTGCCACGACGCACCCCTCATGAGTCGCAGAAGAGGTCTTTAAGATTATTATTATCACTATAATTGCCATTACCCCGATCACTTCCCAACGTGCAAACGAGAGGCGGCGTTTGGAGGAACATCTTTGCCCTTAAGCCGAACACATCATTATTATTATTGGAGACACGAAATAAACAGACACACACCCTCCACCTTCGCAGACCCCCTCCCGGACCGCCTTATTCCCTCTGCCGCCCTCTGCGTACAAACCCGATGCCGCTTGTAATTTATGCAAAATTAATTGATCCGTCTTTTATAATTGATGTGCTGTAAACTCAATGAGTAATTTATGTAATTAGTCAATTAGGGATAATTCCGACATATGTTGTGTATGCCCAGAAGGTGTGCTTTACAACCAGATATTTGTCCAGGAGTTGGCATTTTTGTGTGTGTGTTTGTTACTTAATTAATTTTGCTATGCAGATCTGCCAGGGTAAGTATTTAACAGCCCCCTTTGTGAAAAACAGATTTAATATTGATCTTTCTTGAGCATAAAGAGCACCTTTTTTTGGAGCAGCAAGGTCCTCGATGGGGCCTCTGCAAACATTCCCGCATGGTACATAAAAATCAAAACAAAACAAGAAGAGGAGGGGGAAAAAAAGACAAGAAAAACACAGAAGGCTCTGAATACATTAGAAACATTCCCAATAAAATGCTGTTTTTGAACTCATTCACTGCCAGACGTGCAAAAATGTGTCCACTCCAATGCCGGGGTTTTGGTCATTGTCACTCAAATGCCAGGACCCAGAGACTATTGAGTTTTGGGACAAACATACACATTCAATACCGTGCTAAAAGAACTTAGACCAGAGGTGACAAACATACGGCCCGCGGGCCGGAACCGGCCCACAAGGAGGTTTGATCAGGCCCGCAGGATAATTTAAAAGTGGAAAAAATGACGACATGGAATTCATATTTTTAATGAAGTGCAATTCAAGGATCTTCCACTAGGGGACTGAGTGGTGCTGTTTCGATCAACGTAGAAGAAAACAGCTGTGGGTTTTTTTCAACCAAGGTCTTTTTTTTTCAATCATGATTTCAACGCCTTCATTAGCCAAAATGTCACTATCCAAGCGGAGAAAAGTAGATAAGAAGTGTAGAATTTTCAATGAAAAATGGACCACATCATATTTTTTTTACAGAGATCCATCCATGGAAAACGTTTGTTTGGTGTGTTTTCAACAAGTTTCGGCATTTTGGTTATTTGTAGTATTTATGGTATAGTTTTGATGGTCCGGCCCACTTGACATCTACCGAGGCCATATGTGGCCCACGATGTGAAATGAGTTTGACACCCCTGCCTTAAACTCTCTTCTAGTGGTAATAATCATCTTAATGAGTTAATTCCTAAGTTATATGAGTCTGGAGTTATATATTTGAAATGAGGGCGGCTGTTCAAACTACAACGTAATACATATACATATTGGTCTATATAGCCTTTAACAACAGCTGAAGCTGGAACATAGCGCTAACATGGAAAAAAAGGAAATGCTGCGCCCCTTGTGGAAAGGAAAAAAACATTGCCGGAGGCCGTGGCCAGCCTTTTATCGGCACCCAAGTATGAAAAAACAAAACGCGAAAAAAATAGAGGAGTGGTGCTCTTTGTCATATTTTCAATTGCTGAATAAATTTGTGAATTGCAGTGAATGAGTTAAAAAAAGCCCCGAGTGTCACCTCAGTTGACCTTTTGAGTGGCATCGTGTGCGAGGCGACTAATTAACCGACTGTGTTTTTTTGAATATTCATACCCGACGCAGTCCCGCGCTCGCCCCTTAATTACATTGTTGGACTTGCTCTCCGAGGAAGCCAAACTCACGAAAGGCTTAATTATTGCAATGTATTCGGATGGGGGCCCCCCTCATTCGCCTCGCAAGAAGACTGTCAAGGACCCCCAGCCATGACACCTGGTCAACAAAAGATGCGTCTGGTTCCAGGAAGGAAGGCGGGCAAGGGGATAGGGGGGTGGTTCTCCACCGAGAGTCGGTGTGAAGTTTGTTTACATCCTTGTAGGATCCGCCCAAGAGTCTTTGAGCAGACAGACAGCCGCTGGACGGCCCTCTCTGCAATTAATCAACAGCAACGCATGTGTGTATATATGTGTATGTGTATGTGTATGTGTGTGTGTGTGTGTGTGTGTGTGTGTGTGTGTGTGTGTGTGTGTGTGTGTGTGTGTGTGTGTGTGTGTGTGTGTGTGTGTGTGTGTGTGTGTGTGTGTGTGTGTGTGTGTGTTTTTGTGTTAGCGCGGTGATGATGGCGCGCAAAGGAAGACATGATTTATTGTTTGCAAAGTCGCGAAGTGCAGTCAAGCACATTTAATCGAGGCCGCCATTTGTGTCTTAACCTTTTAAAAACAAATAAAATTATTAATCGAATAAGAGTTGGACCATAAAGATATTGATACTCAATATTGATCAATACTTCCGTGTCAGCACCCAGTCGTACCGGAGTGATCCATCGATAAAAAAGGTTTCTTCAGCCGTCATCTGTACTTCTTTGAAGGTGTCGAACGTTTCGCTCCTCATCCGAAGAGCTTCGTCAGCGAACTAAAGTTGTACTGGTAGTCTGACCCTATATATATATCCCTAATGGACAGAGGTGGTGGTGCTAGACCTCTACTTTGATAGGTCCCTGCTGTAAGGTTTGGGGGAACAGTGGACTACTCTCTGAAGGTAATCTGATTACTTCTTTTGTTCCCCCTGATTATGTTGTACGACTGGCACTGATTGCCCCATTCGCTCTGGTATCAACTCATCAGCATGACTAAGCCTACGTGATAACGATCTTAGATCAATACTGATACTGAGACTTCAATACTGTGGTGTTATTGACACATTAAAGGTCACTATTTGGTAACTTTCTGTGATTGAGTTACAAATTCCTGATTCGGATCATCAAAAAGTTAAGGTGAGGAATTTAATAGTATTTTTTTTTTAGGTCTCTAAAATAGATGACACATTTTACACTGTGTTTTCCCCCTTCAAATCCAGGACACACTTTAATCTGCACCTTCCGCATTCCAAAATCCAGATTTCAACTGTCCTGATTTAAACTGTTCAACTTTGATGTGGAACATGCTAACACAGCAAATTAGCATTTGCTGTCAAATTGCTCAAGGGCGTTTTACAAACACATACTGTACATTTTTTGAACCAATAAAGCTTCCATAATGCTCTCACGTGTGGGCAAGGAGAGCCCAATATGCCATTTCTGCCCGTTTATTCAATGCCTCAACTCATTAAACACTCAAAACGTAAAATGAGAACATTTAAAGTGCAACACCAATTCCAGCTGCTGGTGTCACTCACAACGACACTCCCCTTAAAGACACAGTGCTGTAATTACGCTTAAGAAAAAAACATTGATTTTACTTTCTCGTCTTGGGTTTTGTAATTTGTATGCAACTCCAAGTGTTGTTTTTCTTCGTGAAAACACAATGAAAAATGCTGCTATTTTTGACGGGGTTTGGGTTGAACAAATTATTTCAATTAATCTTGATAAGCATTTTTTTGCCTCGTGTGCCAATAAGGATTTTGTTTAAATATCATCCTCAATTTTCATTTTTATTCATAAGGCTCTCTCACTCTCGCACTCCCCCCCCACACACCCACGCGCAACTACCCTTGCGTATTATTTTGAAAGTGTCTGGATAATAGCAGCGTCACATATCTGCGGGGGTCTCTCTCTCTCTCTCACACACACACACACCCACACACCATTAAAAAAGGAATCGGAAGCGTCGCATATGAGGAGGAGAGACGAAAGTTGGACCAGACGGCTTGAAAGCTGTCAGAGGGAGAACGTCTCCGGCAACTTTTACGCAAGGACTTGCACTTTTACGCACGGCACTTTTACGCAACGGTGTAGTTTTTTTTCCCTTCCACGGAGCGATGTAAGAACGTTGCAAAGCTTGCTAACGATTCATTGCAGCTTCTCTAATGGCTCAAATATGTGTAACCAATCACTCCGTGGGGAACTTACTCTGAAAAGGCTGTTTTGAAGTTAAAATAGACAAAAGGAAAAAAAGGAAAGAGGTCATGCCACGACCAGGTAAAAACTCCTATAGTGACCAAAAGCCTCCTTATTCGTACATCTCCCTTACAGCCATGGCCATCCAGAACTCCCAAGACAAGATGCTGCCCCTGAGTGACATCTACAAGTTTATCATGGACCGTTTTCCCTACTACAGGGACAACACTCAACGCTGGCAGAACTCCCTGCGACACAACCTCTCCTTCAACGACTGCTTCATCAAGATCCCTCGGCGGCCCGACCAGCCGGGCAAAGGCAGCTTTTGGGCCCTACACCCGGATTGCGGCGACATGTTCGAGAACGGTAGCTTCCTGCGCCGCCGTAAACGCTTCAAAGTGCTTCGCGCCGAATTGGCGGCGTGCAAGAGCTCGCCCATGTTGCATTACTTCCACCATCATCATCATCATCATCACCACCTCCAACAGGGCAACAAACCGGGCCACCAGGAGCCCACCGGTCGCGTGCCCCTCATGCACTCGCCGCCGACGCCAGCGCACTTGCAAAGTTACGGGGGGATCGCCTGCGCCCAGCCGGGTGGCTTTAAACACCCGTTCGCCATCGAGAACATCATCAGTCGGGACTATAAGGGCGTCGTCCCCCTCACCTCTGTTATGCACCATTTGGGTTACCCGGTGACCCCTCAGCTGATGACCTCCATGTGGCCTCACGTCGGGATGCTATCCGAGCCTCTGGCGCCGCCCCCGGAGTACGCACCCTTTGCGGTCCATCCAAAAGGCCTGTATCAACATCACAGTGCCGGCGGGCCCGCGCTACCCGCCGTGCCGGTGCCGATAAAGCCCACCCCGGCACTCATGTCACACGGTTTGAGCGGAATGTCCTCGTCCAACACTTCCACCTCCCATCAAGGAGATGCTCTGGAGGGGAAAGGCAACCTTCTACACCCGGCCCTCCTTCTGTCTTAACCATCATATTATGTTAATGGGTCAATTTGACCCGTTTCCAATTATGTGTTGACTAAAGTACTGGATATTCTTTCTTTCTCATTTCTTCAAAACAGTTCTAAAATATCCCAATGCATGGGATAGAACATATGTTGTTCTCTTTTCAAGTATGTTTATAACATATCAGAAACAGTTGTTGTTGATGTCACCTATTATTTTGTGTGGCTTTTTACATACGGGTAAAAATGACCCACAACATAATCAATGTGATTTTTTTAAACATAATATGAGGGTCTGATGGATGACTGTGTTGCAAAAGGGGCACGACAAAAAAAATGCAAATTGTGTCAAAAATATTTGTAGGTGATATAGGGTATAACTTTGCTTGCACGTTTGTGATTTATTATATCAGAACAATCAGACACGCTGAACCCAAAGAAATGTAGCTGGAAAATGTCTTCGTCCAAATCAATTTTACATGTTATTGCTATCAAATGCATTATGTTATTTTCTCCCACTTTTTATTTAGATTTTTTTATGCTTGGTTGTAGCAGTGCATTGCTTGATAACTATTTATGTGAAGATTTATAAAGAAGTAACAAATAATTGTCCTGGAGAGTCATTTTAATAATTGGATTCACTTTTTAAAAGTCTTATTATGTGCATATTCGGGGCTAGAAATGGGAAAATACTGGACATTCCCCTTCAATCGAGCACATATTTTTATGATAAGCTACATAGGAGGCTCCTGTAAAAATCTATTTGATTTAATCGCTATGATTAGATATCAAGTATGAAAATATGCTCATATAACTGTAATCCTGTAGTGTGTTTCCGGAAGTCCACAAAATTAGTTGCACGTATTCCCGTTGTTTGAAGTTTGTTATGAGGAAAATATTGAGCTAATAAAATTACTATTATTACATTAGGTATCGTTACATCCTGTTTATGCAAAATATGTGCTCAAAAGGTTTGTCGTAGGCTATTTTGTGTCTAAAAAGTGGCCATGTAATGAGCATGATTCAAGACCGGATTTGACTTTCCCCTCTTCTCCACTCAACAGCATGGCATAAATCACACACATAGTGAGATGGACATTGGAGATGATTTATAAGTGATGTCGCATATAAACGAATGCACTTCAAACAGCGGGATCTGGGATCAAGTTTGCCCTCTTGTTTCTACGGCGTTTAAACGGCGGCTTTGAAGTTTGCCTCTTCTCTCTCTGCACAAAGCATCACCCACAGTGACTTACTGTATATTCAAGCGCTGCTATAGTCCCTGCTTAGCATCCCAAAGGCTCCCGGAGATGTCCCCCCACAGCTCACCTCTCTCCCAGCCCTGTCGCACCAGCCCCTGAGCAAATAATTGTCATGCACCAGCCGGTCAAAAGGAGAGGAGGAAGGCGTGGGAGTGGAAAAAATTAAAAAAACGATTTTGTGTTATGGATAAGATGAGGAGCACACATACACACGGCTGTGAGTTCTCCTAATGTAGTTCTCCATGAATACAATACATACAATACATATTGATATAGCGCTTATATATTTATATATTTATATCTTTATACAGTGCTTTCACAACCGCTGAAGCTATAACAAAGTACCAAACATGGACAACTATCATTTTAAGGACAACTGACGTCTCCGGACAAGTTGTGTCCATAATTTGTAAAATGGCTTCAAATGACTTCTACTGAGCGTATTTTAATAAGATTCAACCGCATATAGCTATATTTTACGTTTTAAGACTCGCACTGAATATTCAGGAAGTCTTGTTTTTGAGTTGGTGACGAGTCCGTACGTGACGTCACTAAAGGAACGCCTCTGACCGAAAAAAAAAGACACATTGTAGCAGTCCTTCCATCACGTCAATGTATTTTGCTGTACTTGTTTGGTCTGAAAACCTTGTGTTGCACCCAAAAGCCGCCAGAAGAGGGTGTCCAAGCTCCATATAAGGAATTTATCAGCCTGTGGAAACAGAGGTGGCCACAGGAGGTCACCATTTTCGGTGAGACATTTCCCCCCAATGTTGCCTCAAAATGGCATGGAATAAATTCTTTAATTGATTGCAAACATGTATGCTTTTTCTTCAGAACTATTTGAATCATATTCATAATTGGACGAGTAACAAGAAGGCATATTCTCCGAATCTGAAGCCATTGTTTTGATTCTCGAGCAATGCAAGACGTCTTGGCGGGACGTCACGAACTGTGGGTGGGACTTTCTGAAAATGCCCAATTCGCAGCTCAATGTTTTTGCAGATTTTGCACACTGTAAGACATTTTGATTGGTGTTTTGCATTTGAATACAAATATTTATTTATTTATTAAATATATGTATATAAAACGTCGGTTGTCCTTTAAATGCACAGAGAAAGTCACAGTGCTATTATAAAATTAATTAAAAATCAGATATCAATATTGGACACCTTAATAATAATAATAATAATAATAATAATAATAATAATAATAATAATAATAATAATAATAATAATAATACATTTAATTTATAAGCACCTTTCAAAACTCTCAAGGGCACTTTAGAGTCACAGGATAAGTTTTTTTTTCTCAGAGTGAGCAGCGGCAGCCAGACGTGCCAGCGTTCACTCAACCCGGAAGTGAAGAACCTTAATTAGTCGAATTAACGGTGAACTAATATTTACAAATAAAAAATACGATTAAATGAGTGATTTTCCTGTGCCACACGAGAATCTTTGGGTTAGCCAACGGGCTTCTCTCAGTTAGCCACACACAACTGGACTGGACAACGAACACGGATGCCCTAATCAAAAAGGGACAGAGTCGCCTCTTCCTCCTCAGGAAACTGAGGTCTTTTGGAGTTCAGGGGTCACTCCTAAAGACCTTCTATGACTCTGTGGTGGCATCAGCCATCCACTATGGCATTGTCTGCTGGTCAGGCAGCATCACCACCCGGGACAGAAAAAGACTGGAGCGCTTTGTCAAGCGGGCCAGTTCTGTCGTGGGCTGCTGGCTAGACTCTCTAGAGGAGGTGGGCAACAGACGGACGCTAGCTAAACTAAAAGCTATGACGGACAGCCCCTCCCACCCCCTCCTGCCCATCCTGACAGCTCTGGGTAGCTCCTTTAGCCAGAGACTATTACACCCGCGCTGCAAGAAGGAGAGGTACCGCCGCTCGTTCCTACCGACTGCTGTCAGGCTTCACAATTCCCAATGATCGCATGTGAAAAAAAAAACAAAAAAAATGGACACTTGTAAATATGGGTTGTTGCAATATATCTAAATGCATTTCTTGATTCTGCACTATGTATGTCTTGTTTATAGAACGGTTTTTGCACATCTACATTTGCACAGTATACAGTTGACATTTTTATTTTGTTATGCTTAGAATATCTTGTTTTCTATCCTTTCACTCCCACCCCAACCCCATCCCTCTTCAATTGCTGCTGTGGACTGCAAATTTCCCCATTGCGGGACGAATAAAGGTATTCTGATTCTGATTCTGATTCTGATTCTGATTCTGATTCTGATTCTGACTAGATTCTTGTTAGCCGCTCGCTGGGCTAAACAAACAGGCTGTTTGCACTTCAGCAAAAAAACACAATTAGGATTCTTTGAAGGCTAAAGGCCTTAGCATTAAGGTCGTGTTTATTCAATCGTGCATCGTACTAGTGAGCATGTCGGGGTTAATAGGCATGATTTAGTGAGATTGTGGAAGGCATTTACTCATTAGCGGCTAACCATTTTATCGAAGTATTTGTTAACGTTGGCATCTCACAGTACATTGAGGTGAATGCCAAGCAAGGAGATGAGGGAGAGGACCTGGTCACCTATCCTATTTATGTTTTGAAGAACTGCTATTTGTGGTAATAGCTGTGATGCTTTTACATTGAAAGCACCTGACCGGATGTTAAATGACGACTGTTATAGCTAGGGGTTTAATAAACTGTTGCTTGCTCGAAACCGACTGAATATTATTTACCAACACCAGGACACTATTAATAAAGATTGACAAGATTGGATTAGTTGTTTACTTATTTTGAATATGCGAACTTTGTTTTTGTGGACTACGTTATGCAGCCCAGATACATCCAGTCTAAATCTCCAGCGGCTCCAATTTAAACACGATTTGAGACCCATGCACGTGTTGGATTCTGCCTGACACTTCTGGGGTTTGAATCCAAGCTTGCATGCTCAGTTCTCTGGTTTCCTGAGGGTGGATGTGTGAGTGTGTGCATGTTAATTCTCATCAGCAGGCTCTAATAAGCCTCACTGCACTACAGTATAATTAAATGCCACTAATTAAGACACAATAGGAGGACTAATAAAGCAGTCATTATCGTCCTCACTGTCCTGCTGAACACTTGAATTACAGAATTGTATATGAGGGTTACTGATTTACTTTTTTGGGCAAAGACATATATTGTGTATTTGGTTGAGTGGAAACTTTAAAAGTTGAACACAAATATGGCAAAAACAATGGTCGGTCCTTTCTGGATGGATCGATGAAAAGGTTTCTTCAGCCGTCACCTGTACTTCTTTGAAGGTGTCGGACATTTCGCTTCCCATCCAAGAACCTTCGTCAGCAAACTAAAGTCTTACTTTAGTCTTACCAAGAAGCTTTGTCAGCAAAGTAAAGGCCGGCGAAGCTTCTTGGATGAGAAGCGAAATGTCCGACACCTTCAAAGAAGTACAGATGACGGCTGAAGAAACCTTTTCATCGATGGACCATTCCTGTACGACTGAGAGCTTACACAGACGTATTTCTGGATGTACAGTGAGACCTCAACTTACAAACTTAATTGGTTCCCAAACAGAGTGTGTAAGGCGAAAAGTGTGTATCTCAAAAAAAAATTCCCATAGGAAACCATTAAAATGGGAATAATCCGTTCCCGGGTTTCCATAAAATATACTTTTCAACTAAATAAGCCTTATAACTACACACAACATACCTTATACCTTATTCTATGTATAATACATGTGCAATTGTATTGTAATGAAAGAAATGCACTGCATTGTATCATAAAGTCACTTTATTTACATTTGTGATAGTCATTTATGGCTTGATGGAATGGCGTTGGAGGTCAAAGGTCAAATGGAATTGCTGTTTGGAAAGAGAGGCGCATTACATGACGACTGTAATTAAAGAAATAAACTGTGCTGTAAAATAAAGTTTTATTTACCTTTTTGATGGTCGTTGATGGCTTATGGAAGGAGAGTCACCTTCCATAACGACTGTTGGTAACTTAACCTCTGGTGCTGTTCGGACGTGTGCTTCCGCCGAAGATCACTCCACCAGCCGTGGTGGGTGTGTATTATGAAAATAGTGCTTATTATAAGGTTTAATTTTCATAAATTTGACGTTTGTAAGACAAAAAGTTTGTAAGTTGAGGTGTTTGTAAGTTGAGGTCTCACTGTATTAAAAATAAGAAAGAGAAAGAGTCAATTGCAATGTCAATGACAAATCAGAAACACCACACCTTTATTAATCATGAAAAGGAAAGTGCAGCACCGGAAGAAAATCCGTCCGACCAGTGGGAATTGAACACAGAACCTTTTGGCGGCGAAGCAGAAAAGAGAACCGCTGGCCTACTGTGAAGCCTACACTTTTAAAAAAAGTCATTTTTTTCTCTGTGATTATTCCCTTTTATCTGTGCTACCTTTCTATGATTGCATTCATTTGAGAGATGCTCACTGATCTGATGTCTGCCAGATTTGTTAAAGTGTCATCATGCAGTTGCTTCTTGTTCTCCCATAGTGTTATTCATATCGCCCAAATCTCAAACAGACGGATCACTTTCTAAAATTTCAGTAAAAAAATATGTCATTTGAGCCTGTTGATAGGCTGAATAAAACATGGAGGTCAAAGGTGGATTTGTGTCACGAGCAAAACGACGTGTTGCATAGGTGATGTGGCATTAGCGGAAATGAAGCACACTTCACCAGGATCAGAGGTGTAAATTCTACATGTGTTGTTTTAATGATTAGGCCATCACAAAGAGGATTATAATTCTTTTTTAATCACCTGAACTCATACACAGTGCACAACACAATTGTGTGAAGATTCATTTGCATGCCATTTATTAACATTTAGGGTGGACACTACATTAGGGTGAAATGAAACACAAAGTGTATATCAGTAGATGTTTGTACATGACGCATTTCAGGACCCATTTGGAAGGTGGTATTATTTTTTATTTTTTTACTGTTAATTGGAGCGAGGTCCTCTTCTAAGTCACAGTCGTTTATCTCTGCATCACAAGCGAGCACTTTGGCTTTTATTAGCGTAATAAAGTCAAGCTTCATATCCGCAAAAAGCCTCCTGACCTTCTGGAGCCCTCTAACACTCCTTCAATTAATTCATCACATTCATATTCCACCTCACACGCGCAATGAGGATGTTTTTTTTTCCAAATCATGAGGTATTTAACAGCAAATTATCGCAAAGCATTGTTAATATTAAGGCTGGCTATATCACAAACAATTGGAGCTAGTGGTGAGAAATGTGTTTTGATTAGTGTGTTCACCTGAGCGATTCCTAATTGTTATATTAGATGAAGAATAAGCACCATATTTTGAGGGCAGTTGACATGCAAATGTGATGTTTTTTTTTTCCCTCTGAAGGCCTGGCAAGACAAAATAATTAGATTTGGAAAATGTTTTTTTTTTGATGGAATCAAGTTTATTTAACAAGTTCAGAATTATTTCTTTATTTTGTATATTTTTTTCAGGAACCATGCTAAAAATGCACATGTATTCCAGTTTTATTGTGAAGGATATGAAATGTATGAATGCACTTTTTACACTTGTCCAGTTATGTCTACGTTTAAATAGTTTTTTTTTGTGAATTGCAGCTCATCAAGCTCGATGTCAGAATTCTCACTTTCAAGACAGAATTCTGAGAATAAAGTCAGAATCTTGCCAACTTTTTTTTCTTCAGTGGCCCTAATCCTCTTCCGTAAACTTGAAACCTTTCCTTGTGGGTTTCCATTTTATATTTATTTGCCCATGAAACAGAATGGTGTACACTGTACAGTGTACACTGTACACTGTCTAAAAGTAGCCGACAAAAACGAAGCAGGAAAAAGATGTTGAAGTCAAGCCCAGCGTGCCCTCTAGTGGAACTGTTGGTCTGTGGCATTAATTGTACAGTACAATATTTGATCCATACCGATTTTTAGTTCGTTTTCTCTTTTTTAAAACACGAAATTTAAAAAAAGACACCGTTTTAAAACTACGTTAATCTATCTATCTATCTATCTATCTATCTATCTATCTATCTATCTATCTATCTATCTATCTATCTATCTATCTATCTATCTATCTATCTATCTATCTATCTATCTATCTATCTATCTATCTATCTATCTATCTATCTATCTATGTATCTACGTATACGTATATACTATATACGTATATCTATATAAATAGATAGATAGTACAATTGAATCTCACCATTTTCTTTTTATCTATCTATTTACGTAGCTATACTGTACATAGATAGATTGACAGACAGTGCCATGTACTGTATATGACATCACTGCACTCTGATTGGATGCTTTGTAAATTGTTTGCTGTGATGATCAGTGAATGCCGTGACATCATCAATGCATCACTCAGGTTGAATTTTCTTGAATTAAACAATTCAATGCATCACAGTCCTTGTGCTGTGATTAGATCGGAGAAGGTAGAAAAGTGGACTCCAGTGGCCGAATAACGTCGCAGGTTGTTGTAGATTTTGGTGGCGACCCCGCCCACCAGCACGTACTTTACGTCGGTCAAAGCACAGCCGAGTCAGACGTCTGAATGTAAACATGGTGACAGGTAGTTGAAAAGAGCTCCAAAATGGTCTTCGAAAGCGTCGTGGTAGACGTTCTCAATAGGTTTTTGGGTGACTATGTGGTCAACCTTGACAGCTCGCAGCTTCAACTCGGCATTTGGGGAGGTAAATTAACTCGTTTTGTGTATATTTTTTTAATCGAGGCGGTGCCGTTGTGCTTCGAGCTAGCGCGCTAGCCTCAGATTGACGTTAGCTTGTAGCTCCTCCAACTGTCATGTGTCAGCATGTCGACCTCTCTCAGATGGTCAAAAGCAGTTCGACCGGACTCGAAAGTCACGCCGATTTCTGATGCTACATTAGAAAAGTTAATGGATAGAAGTTCTCGCAGTGTACCTGGTTTTTCAAAGACAATGCAAAGCTAAATGCTGACGTTACTGGGGCGAGTTTTGCAGCATTAATAAGAGTCGCACCCTTTCCAATTTTGTGAGTTTAAAACCAAGTTGCCTCAAATAAATTTACGTTGCATCGTATTATTCTTACTCGGTTACACTTTGAGTAGCTATTAAAAAGGGGTTCTCGTGCACTGGCCTCCTCCCACAATCCCCAAATGGTATGTAAATTACGGGAGTGAACGGCATTAGAGTTGATCATTATTGTTATATTGACAACAGTGCGGATAACAAGCGGTATATAAAATGCAGCGTATAGAGCAATTTCAAAAAGCGGAAAATGCTTTTCATAAGTGAGCCATTCTGCTATTACCCACTTTACCAAAAGCATGGGGCTAATTAGCAAATTAGTATAGTCCACGCCGACTTTCTCGGTCAATACAACAAAGTGAAATATCACTTTGTTGTGTAGGAAGCACGACCATATGAAAACCAAAAGGCAATTGGAATTGATACATTATCAAAAATTAACTACAGGTTCTGATAAGAATTTTAAAATAATGTTCTTGGGGTTAATTGTCTTGGGCCATGCCAGTCTCGATATGTACTCGAAGCTACTGGACAAAGATGTGTCGAACTCTTACTCTCAAATAAAATAATGCCACATATATGTTAATACTGGTAATTTGGACACTGTTTTAAGTGTTAAAAATTGAATGCCATATCATGTCCTTTAATATTTTCTTTCATGTTGTGAAGAGCCGTGTGGACTAATTGTGTCTGTCATCTTCTATAATTGATACCAAATTAATCATGCATTTTCTTCGTGGTGCTATCATGGTATGGAGTACTAATTGTCATAAATAATACACAAGCTTGAAAGCAAGTCAAGTAGGATTTAATGTTCTTGTTTGATAGTGGAAATATTTTATTATACTTGAGTAGGATAAAAACATTTTAACATGGACAAATAACTCCTTTTGCAATGCTTAAATGGACACCATGTCTTTGGCAGCGTGAGTGACTCTGCGATTTCCTTCCAACAGGCTCCTTTGTTCTAATATGTAAACTACTGTGAAAGCGATTCTATTTATGTTGTTGCTCTCTTTACTGGAATTGCTTAATTTTGTTTTTCTTTAAAGGTGCTGTTGCGCTTCGAAATCTTGAAATTAAGGAGAATGCCTTGGTAAATTGCATCCCTCAAAATGCATGTGCTGGAATATAACATTTATTTATCGACCTGTCTATTCATTTACTCTTTTCTTCCTTCACACAGAGTCAGCTTGACATTCCCTTTAAAGTGCGAGCTGGACACATAGGTGAGATTGTTTGCTTTTTATTCATTCTTTCTTTCTCAAAGGAGATTTTTTTTTATCCCTGGTTTCTCAATAGGGCGACTTGAGCTCCAGATTCCCTGGAAAAACCTTTACACCCAGTCTGTTGAGGCCACACTGGATGGTGTCTATCTGCTCATTGTACCAACTGCAAGTATGTCATGTATCCAATTTGTTCCAAAGTCCGCTATGGTCCTAGGCCAAACCGATCGGCTGCCGTCCCCGCAGGTATCAAGTATGATGCGGAAAAGGAAGAGAAGCAGCTGCAGGAAGCTCGACAGAGGGAGCTGCAAAGGATTGAGGATACCAAGCTGAAGATCGCTGAGCAAGGTTTGTCCTCTGTGTCCCCAAATTCAACTTGGTAGCACCCCCTTGGAAAGTTGGGAGAAAATCAGCTCTGAACAGCCAGTTTCACCAATTCGTATAGAATTTGCTACACCTTTCAGGATAGTAACAAGGACCTTTGGACGTGACATCACTTTTAACAGCTTCACACAATCGCGACATCACTACTGCCAAAACATGCTGCCGCAACACTACCGCCAAACACTCCTTTAACGGATTGACCATCTCTGTAAATATAAAACGAAATACCCAACATTTTTTACAAATATTGCAGCTTTAACTCTTATATGATTATTTTGACAGAGAACCCCATGGCAGAGAAGCAAGACACTTTTGTGGAGAAGCTTGTCACTCAGATCATCAAAAATGTTCAAGTCAAAATCTCCAATATCCACATTCGCTATGAGGATGATGTGAGTATTTGAATTATTGCGTGTGTGTTTTGTAAAAAAAAGTACTGTAAATGTTTTATTTATAAAATGTGTTAACATATTTTATTTTTGATTTTTTTTGCCTCAGGTCACCAATCTGCGGTGCCCTTTGTCTTTCGGAGTGTCGCTGAGCAACCTCAGCCTTCAAGTAATCTCTCTTGACATCCGTTATGTCGGGTTATATAGTTATTAGGGTTGTATTTTTGTATCAGAGTGGATGTGGAAATTATTCAGAGCATCAATTCACATTACGGCCATTTTCTCAAAAAACATATTTTTAATTGTTTTGTTCGTGGATGTACTGCGTACACAGAAGCCCACATTGAAATAAATAACATAATAAAATAATAAAAGTATTGTTTGATGTTTGGCAGGCCAGTTCAACCCCTAATAATATATATACCTTTGTTGGTTCCCATAGACCTGTGATGAAGACTGGAATCCGACTATCTTGGATGAGAATGCGAGACTTTTCTACAAGGTAAGACAATACAGTAAAGTCTCGTTATATCGATATCGGATATATCGATAGTCCCGGTTATATCGATACTATTTCTATGCACGCACGGAGAAAATTACATGCAAACAGGGTCGGATATATCGATAGTCCCGGTTATATCGATATTTTTTCGGACTCCCTTGAATATCGATATAACGAGACTTTACTGTATTTCTATTTCCAAGGAAGTTTGTATGTTATTGTGAAAGTCAGGAGTCAATGTTGAATATTGTGAGATAAGGATGCAGTGCTCTAATTGCCGCTTTCTTCCTCTCAGTTGGTACAATTGGACAAATTGTTTGCCTACTGGAATGTCAACTCTGAGCTTTTCTCCAATCACAGTCCGCCTGAGGCTTTGGTGAGTCAAAACCGTTTCTTTTTTTTAAGGCTTTATAAAATGCTTTTGATGTGTCAGTCTGTAGATGAAGAACAAAGATGTGCCTTTGGTGGCTGAAAAATGCAATGGAGCTTCTTTTTCTTGGTCTTTTTATAGTTATGTCTCAAGAATAGCCTGGACATCCAAGGCACCCATTCTGCGGACCACGATTTCAGTGAGTTTCGGATAATATATATCCAGGTCCAGTAAAAACTTTTTGGGCGCTTAATTTTTCTTGCTGTGAATTCATTTGCATCTCTTCCCTGACATGTCGTGACTCAACATGCTGTTTCAAACTTGAATGCATTCTGTAAAAAAATCATACCACAGTCATTGTCTGCATAACATGTTTTTTTTTTGCATGAAAAGCCACTAAAAAGCATTTAACACCACACCATTCCACTTTTTAAAAACATATTTCTGCTCCGCAGTTTTCCGTCCCATCTCAGCGGGTGCAAAGCTTTGCATGAATCCCCGGTCAGACGTGGACTTTTCGTCACCTAAAGTGGATCTCATCGTCAATCTCAGTGAAGTTGCAATTGAGCTAAACAGACCCCAGGTAGGCAGTGTCAGAATCTGTGCACAGTGTTTCTAAACATCAATCTCTCAACATTCAGTGCTTTAATGAACTGCCTTACCTGTACTGGTTTTCTTTCTAGTACATCAGTATCTTAGAGCTATTGGGCTCTGTGGATTTGATGTCACGTAACCTGCCATACAGAAAATACAAACCCGACGTCTTAGTTCATAACAATACTAACATATGGTAAGAAGCTGTTCTGTGACAGGTTTACTTCTTTTGTGAGATCCCCCTTGACTCAAAATCTTTTCACTGTGAATATCTCCAGGTGGAACTATGCCATCACGAGCGTCCTGGAGGTGGATGTGAAACCCCGTCTCCACATGTGGTCGTGGCCTCACATTCAGCAACACCGAGAGCTGGTGAAGCACTATCGCGAGCTTTACAAGATCAAGATCACTAGCAAAAAACCCAGTGAGGAACTACTCAAGGAACTGCAGGTGGGCTGACAATTAGGAGTTAAGATTGGTGAGAGCAGGTTTTCCCCAATCTTTATTTAATTGGTGTCATTTGAATTTGAATGACGCCAAAGGAAAAAAATCCTAATTATACTGTGAAAACAGTGCTCTTGTTTGAATATCCTGACAAATTTAGTAACTGTGTAATATTTGGGCCCGTTCAACATACATCTACCTGTACATATCAGGTATGTTGTATAAATAACGACATGCAGATCAGGTTAATTCGACACTATGGCGTAGTAAATTACATTAAAAGTGCATTTTTTTGGTCGTTCTGCCGCTTACTTGACATCACCAGCATTCGTCCCACTTCACACTGTAAAAAAAATTCTGTTGTGTGTGTTTATTCAGGAGCCGGAGAAGACACTCGATCTGTTTAACATCACACTAGCCAGACAACAGGCTGAAGTGGAGGTACAGTAATTTTTTATTATGCCTGAATTTGAGATGCAATAAAGGTTTGCTTATTTTTAAATATATTTTGTTCATCTCCTCAGGCGAGTAAGGCTGGCTTGCGTATTTACCGCCCAGGCTTGAAGATGGAGGAAGAGCAGTCTCAAGGGTGGATCAGCTGGATGTGGAACTGGGGGGCGGAGCCTGACACAGAAACAAAGGAGGTCAAGAGCTCAGGAGGAGGTAGGGTAGAGGAAATAGTGCTTGTCCACATGTTATCTGGTTTCCTACCGCAGCCCATCCCTTCCATCGATGTATTTGCAAACAGGCTTTGATGAGCTGTTATCTCCTGATGAGAAAGCCAGGCTCTACACTGCCATCGGATACAGTGAGGCGGCCGCTAATTTCATTTATCCAAAGGATGTGAGTTTCCTCCCACATATTCTCCATGAATCCACAAATTGCATCTTAAGTCCATCCGTCTATTTTTATCGTGGTTGTTACCTCAAATCACGCTAACATGCACAAACAAGTAAGAGTGTTCAATGAACCAAACATGTATACTGTTGGGAGTATGGGAGGATAGTGTTTATGAGTAGCCTGCTATTTGAAAACAGCAGATCTTCAGACAGCCTAGCTTGTATGTCATAGTCCAAGAACATTTGAGTACGCCATGGGGCACTGAGTAGATGCACACACTCTAACTCAATCTATAATATTTTTTTAGCTTTTGGCTTTTGAGTTACTGTGATATTGGTTCTCTGTCATCCATCTTATTTTCATGGCTAGTGTTGTGAAAATGCCACAAAGATGGATTGTATTTTCTCTTTTCTAGTTTGAGGACATAAAGGTGAATTTCCACATGGAAAAACTGAGTGTTTCCATCAAAGACAGCAAGGATAAAGATGAAATCATCAAGTTGACCGTCGGGGAGCTGATATCGTCCCTAACGCAGAGATCTGGAGCACAAGCCATCAAGTGTGTCTTATTCATAGATACTAAAAGGTTATCTCCATTTATTCAGTTTTAGTAATATTAAAGAAAAAAATTCTCTGCAGATTCACAGCCGAGCTCAGTTTGTTTGAGATCACGGGTCAGGCAAGCAGCCGAACCGCTCCCACCCTACTTTCGACCAAGACGGTTGGCACAGGAACAGGAACTCCACTGCTAAGCCTGTTTTTTGAGACAAACCCTCCAGATCAGACTGCCAACCAGCGGCTCTTTGCTGAATCGCAGCCGCTAGAAATCATTTACGATGCCGTGGGTGCCGTCGGTTGTTATTTATTGTTGGAAGTGACAAACGTGTTAACATGTCTCCGTGTACTCTTTGTGCGCGCAGATGACGGTGAATGCAATGGCTGCATTCTTCAGGCCTCCTGACGACCTGCAGCTAGACGAACTCACCAACGCCACACTGATAAAACTCGAGCAGTTCCGAGATCGTACAGCCACTGGTTAGTTGTTTAAATCTCTTGGGGCTTAAATTAGTTAGGTACAGTTGAGCCAAACAAAAATATCTTAGGTTATGATGTGAACACACATTCACACTGATTGAAAATTAAAAATGTCTTAATGAATCTAATGCATTTTTTTTAAATGTGCGGTGAAGCCGTGACAATACAAGATTCAAACCAGGAAGACATTCTAACCACCATGCCTCAACAATAACTCAATGCATAGTAAAAAAATGTATCTTGATTTCACAGGGTAACAGAGATGGCAACGAGCAAAAGCTCAGTATAGCTCCAAAAACGACATGCTAACTAGCATAGCGAGCAAAACAATATTCTGGCTTCCCAGTACAAAAATGGATATGCACATATAATTGTGTATTTTTTACGCATTTTAAAACTGTTCAGTGAGTACACAGACATCCACCTAAACCACACACCTTCTTGTGTCTTTCTTTTAATTTGCAGGGCTAATGTATGTGATAGAGACACAGAAGGTGCTGGACCTGAAGGTGAATCTGTTGGCCTCGTATGTCATCATCCCACAGACGGGCTTCTACGACGGAACTCAGAACATCTTGCTGCTCGATCTTGGACACTTGCAGGTGAGTATATGGCAGGAGGGAGTTTTCGTCCAGCTTATTTAAAAAAACACATTTGTTTGTAGATGTCCAGTCAGTCCAAAAAGAATCTGCCTCAGCTCTCAGCGGTCTCCAGCAAACTTGAAGACATTATGCTGAGAGCTTATGACAGCTTTGACATCAAGCTCAACAATCTGCAATTGCTTTTTAGTAAACCAGGTACATGCGTTTAAAAAAATTCACACATTTACTTTCTCAATGTGAGTATTCTATTGCACAAAACCGGGTTAGATGGAGGACATTGATTCGCTATGGTGACCCCTGAAGGGAAGACTTAAGGAAAAGAAGATTCTATTGTAAAATATCCAACAGTGGCAGACACGGTTTAAATAATTTGTAAAACCATTCCTTGCTTTCCCAAGATGGCGACTGGAAAAAGGCCCGCATGCAGAGGCAGTCGCCGCTGCACATCCTGGAGCCGGTGGATTTGCAAATGGAGTTTAGCAGGGCCATGGTGGTCAAAGACTCACGCATGGCAAAGTAAGTGGAAAAGTGAAAAAAGATGACACACTGATAACTGGTGATGGTATGTTTGAATCCCATTTAACCACGTCTTGACTCAAATTGACCTCTTTTAATGATTTAAAAACACTGGAAAATTCTCCTTGGTTTTAGGAGACCAAGCAGAATCTACAGTCTGCTAAATCTTTTTCTAGCCACCCAAACAAAAATTCATATGGGTCATTTTGCCTTTTTTAGAAATAGCCACTTTACAAAGGATTTACCATACTTATTTCATTTCAAACTTGATGCACTGACTTTAACTTTTTGAGTATAATCTATTTGAAGAAGTTGATTTGACATCGTATTTCCGCTTTAACCCCACGCACAGATATAAACTCTCCGGAGAGCTCCCTCTTCTCTCCCTCCGAATCTCTGACGTCAAACTTCGAAATGTTCTGGAGCTGGTGAACAGTATCCCACTGCCGCAGACGAATTCTGCTTCGGTCAACGGTGGCATGCCCCCACATTCGAAGGTGTGCGCACCTGCTGGGCAATGTGACCCGGGAAATGACTCACATCACACAAATTCACAAATTTGTAGCCGTGTAACCTCAAGACTGAAATCATACATACAAGTCTTTGAATTGATGATAAAAAGCATGTGACCAGGGCAAACCATTTTTTTTTCTCATGACATAATGTGGTGCATCTCCTTATGAGTGGGTCTGGAATCAATCCCTGTGGTTAACGGAGCTTCACACTATCCCTCTTTCTCAGCTGGTGAAAATAAGCTTGCAGTGTATGATCGTTGACACTCAATTTCTAAAACTGGCACATCAATTTATTTTTTTTCGGTCAACAGTTGGGCATTTAGGTTGTTCAGGCTTAAAAACGGGCATACATTGCAACACATTTGTCACGGTATCCATATAACTTGTTCTTGTCTCCTAAGACCAAGCAGTTCACACCACAATTGTCAAGGAGGAGACATCTGCAGTTCACCGACAAACGCTCCTCACTGATTTTTGAGTCATGTGATACGATCAGCATTTCTTCACTTGGTGAGTCTGGTCATATTAATCCCTTTATGATTTACATTCACACTCACCTTGGTGGGCTGCTAATGGGTTTTTGTCTGTTCAGGGTCCGAAGAAGACTTATTTTACGATGCCCCCAGCTCTCCGATCACTGGGCAGCAGTTTTTCCCCGACAGTCCCATGCCGCTGCGCTATGCCGACCTGAACAGACGAAAGGGTGCAGCGCAAGATGAGCATCAGAAGAACATGACAGACTTTGTCATGACCTTTGAAATCAGCGAGGTATTGTTGTTCCACCCATCAACTGTGACATTACACAGCCAAATAAATCTCATTTTTAAACCCTCACCTTTGTTTTCAGTTCTCTGTCCAGTTGTGTCGCCTCGTTGGCAGCTGGCAGGAGGTCACGGTGCTCCACTTGGAAGTGGAGGGCCTGGGCACTGAACTGAAAATACGCACCTTTGACATGACATCCAACACTTACCTCAAGGAGATCTGCCTCAGGTGTCCTGAATACACAGGTTGGTATTTTAACCCATGACAAGGTTCAATCCTGCTGTTGTGAAAGAAAAGGTGCACCCTAGTTCTGGTTGCCAGTCAATTACAAGGCCCATTTGGCATTCACATTCAAATTCACACTCTTTTATAGTTTTGTATAACTGTTGAGTCAATGTATATTATATACCATGTAAACACAAAGGTATTTGCAATGTTAATTTCCATGTTCACTCTTTTGTAGATTCCCAAAACAAGGAAATTCAACTCATCACCACTTTGGATAACACAGAGGTTGATATGCTCACACTAGAATATATTAAAGTAAGTAAAAGGCGTGTACGATTATTTTTCCAAGTCCTCCCCCTTTTCATTGGTTTTATAATATAACTATTTATTGTATATTTTTAGGCTCAGAAAGATGGGCCCGAGTTCAAGTCCCTACACAACAGCACTGAGCAGCTTCTCAAGGTAAACTTAGATGCACACGTACTGATATGTCTATCCAACGATTGTGCAGGGCTTCATCGTTGTCCCAATAAAGGCAAGGTTGTATACTCTGCACTTGATGGTCATTGATGACTATAAATATGTGCCATCAGGTGACTTTCTCGTCGCTGGACGTTAATCTCCACACCGAGGCGCTCCTCAACACCATGCACTACCTCAACGGTCTGGTGCCACAGTCCAACCAAAAGGAGGGGAGCGAGCATGAGGAGCTTCACACCATCTTTGAGGAAGACGAGCTGGACGACGACAAGATGGACGGGGCGGCCATTGCCAAGAGAAAAAGTACCATAAACTTCGAGTTTTATCAAATTTATTTCAAACCAAACTATGTTAATCGCCAACAATCCAAGGTGTTTTGAAATGTATCTTTCTGTGATGAAAATGTCTTCCTCTTTCATTGAGTTCATATGCTCACACAGAACCAAAGAATTCCAAGACCACAGCTATCATCAATTTGCACCTCAGAGCCGATCTGCGGTCTCTGAAGGTTTACATTCGAGGGCACCAAGCTATGATTTCTGAGATCAGAATCGAAGGTACTATTCAAGAATTGGCAATGTAGTTGTAAACTTTACATTGACAAACTCCTTCCCTCAATTTCCAAGGCCTGGTTTTTGAGGTTCTGATGAGGAAGCGAGAGATGAAGGTCTTGGCCAACCTGAAAAACTTCATCATGTTCGACTGTCACGAAACCGCCTTCTATAAGAAGGTACAACAAGTGTATTGTCATCTCTCTCACCTTCATGGCTGTCACATTTACTTTTCGATCCCTTGTTGAATATCTCTGCTCTTAGGCTGTGTCTATAGCAGACAGGGAGGTATTTTCCTTCCAAATGATCCAACACACGGACGCGACCGAGGGAGACGCCTACCTTGACATGTCTCAGGTTGACACCACAGTTACGTTGACAGTGGGATGCATCCAGGTTGTCATCCTCAACAAATTTTTGTCCTCCATACTGGTGAGAATCACACGTTTCCCTCCTATTATGACCTGTTTTGTGGTGTCCATCGGTCAAGTATGAACAGCGCTTCCAGATAAATACAAATGAAATTATTGGTTATCATCCTTTGCCCGTCCCTAAGTGGAAAAACATTTCTGGATTCACATAATTTATTTCTGTATTGTGTGTGTATATATAATTTTTTTCAGAGATCATAATGGAGTAATGGTATTTGCATGAATTACATCAGTTCACTACCTGAAGTGTTCCTCCCCTGCAGGCATTCATTAACAACTTTCAAGAGGCCAAGGAGGCGGTCGCTGAAGTGACCCAGCAGGCGGCCGAAAAGGCGGCATCCGGCGTAGTGAAAGAGCTGTCGGAACGTAGCACTCGCATCTCTTTCAACGTCCACTTCAAAGCGCCCGTCATCTTCGTCCCGCAGTCATCCTCCTCCGACAACGTCCTGGTGGCCGACCTGGGCTTCCTCTCTGTCAAGAATCACTTTGCCAAGCAGCCCTCCAAGAGTTATCGCAAGATCCCGCCTGTGGTGGACATTATGGAAGTCAAGCTCACGGACCTCAAGATGTACAGGTAAGACTTCACATAATGCATTTTTATGCCATTTGGTTTTTGGAGGGGGGGCTCAGCATGTGTCAAAACTGATTTATTTTTCCACTTTTATTTTACCTTTCATAGTGTCAAGGGTTCATCATTGTTGTCATAAAAAGGGTCTGCAAGAGCCCAGTCATCATCATGAATTTATTTTCTATGCAGGACGACATTTGTGAATGGAGTGTTTAGGGGTGAAAGCAGCCTGTTGCAGCCGATCAGTCTGGAAGTGGAAATTCAGAGGAATCTGTCGTCCAACTGGTATCATAGCATACCCAACATTGAGATCACCGCTCATCTTATGCCATTCACCGTAAGTTCAAAACTTTGTGATAATCCCATATATATTTTTCTTACAAAAGAATAATGCAGTTTATAAAATCTCGAAGGCTGTGGACAACTTGGATTTGATTTAGTCAAGCAGTCTTGATCAAACTAATGAATTAAACCAGCAGAGTGTACGATATTTGAATGGGCCAACCTCGTCACCTCATTTTACAGAAAAAGTTGGGAAATCAGTTGTTTTAATGTTCTTTGTCTTGTCAAACAGTTGATTCTCAGCCAGGATGACATGGTGGTTATCTTCAGGACTCTTAATGAAAACCTCTCAGAGAATTCAAACACCGTCGCTCTCTCTGCGCCTGCTCACCCAGAAGACTCGGCAGCTGACAAAGGATCCCGCAACGCCGGAAACACAGACAGAAACAACAGTAAGTTTTCACAAGTTGGCCACAAAGTTTGGGAAAATCTCAACATTTTTGATCAATATAGGCAACACAGTGGTGACGGCGGCTGTGGTAGAGACTCAGAAGAATGTCAAACTCAAGACAAGTCTGAAAGCGGACTTCAAGATTGACTCCATGGCGCTGGTCCTATTTAAGTCCCATACGAATGAGGTGATCCATTACAAGTTCAGTAAAACAAACACCACTTATGGCGTAGTACATTATACAGGCACAACTGAAAGTAGACAGGATGTAATTTGATCCAAGACGTTAGAAAAGAGTAAACGCTTATGCTATGTTTTTTTTTTGGGAGGAGAGCAATTTTTAATGCCCACAAGGGATTAGCAACCTCAAATTGTGTGGTCACACATACAATGACGATGAAGGTAATGTACAAAAATTCAAGTGCGTCAAAAATATATATGAAAATTACTGCCTTTATACACATTAGAAAGTAATGCTAAAAAGATTAAGTGGATAAATTAATTACCAGGCTTTGGTTTGCTCACACTGCATTCATATTCTCCAGCTTCTCCATTTGGATCCACATGATACTGTGCTGAAACTGGGCGAATTCACCTTGGGCACCATTTCCACCTCCTTTACCATGTACTCGGATAGCTCCATGAAGGCCGCCGTATGTCTGGCTACTTGTCTCCTCGATGACAAGAGACCGAATAGCAAGACAGTCAGCCCAAGGTACAAGGGATCGGAAGTCAGCCCGGTTATAAATATTTGTATATGGCGGAGGTTGTCACCATTGCATTATCTCATTTTAGGATGATGGGCATGCGACCCGGAACGGAAAAAAACATGATGGTGGAGGTCAACTACCGACGGAGCCACGAAGGCACCAACCTAGACACAGTGGTACAGGACGTGTACCTGTGCGCCAGCATGGAGTTCCTCCTTACTGTGGCAGACATTTTCTTGAATGCTACCAAGCAAGGTTTTGCTGAAACACCGCAAGCAAAGAAAGACCCAGCTCCTCTAGATAAAAACATCCCTGCCCAGCCAGAGGAATCAAGTGAGTGGGTGGATTCGAGACAAACCCTAAACTGGTGGAGACCTTCCCCAAAAAATATCAAAGATAATATTTTAAACCCTTAATGCTCACCATGCTGTCATTTTAAAACTGTTCAATATTTTAAAGGCGGGATACTCTTTTTAACCCTGATTGGGAATCTGAGTGGCTGAAGTAAAAACTCATACATAATATTTGTTAATATTTTCATCGCAGTTCCGTCTCCAGCCGTCGTGCCAAAGTCCGAGATGAATGTCGTCGTGCGAAACCCGGAGATCGTGTTCGTGGCCGACCTGACGCGTGCCGACGCGCTGGCCCTGGTGATGACCACGCAGTGCGAATTAGTCATGAAAAGCGACGCGGAGAGTTCAACAATGACGGCTGTGATCCAAGACCTCAAGGTTTGACGCTGTTTGCGTCATCGCCTTACCTGGGGCGAGAGAGTGTTTTTTTTTTTTTTTACATTCATTTGTCTATTTTAGGTGGTGGCATGTCCTTTCCTCAGGGAACAAAGACTACACAACGTGACCACGGTTCTTCAGCCCTGCCAGGTGTTCTTTCAAAGTTCTCAGTTCCCAACATCCCCGAAAGCTATGGAGATCTCTATCAATTCTCTCTCGCTCAAGGTTGGTGATGACTGCTAACATGAGGTGTATATCTGTTCAGATGGGATTTTACTGCCATTCATTACTGTCCAGTATATTCCCATATGTCCAACTTTCTGGGATGTTGTACTATCGCTGTATGTATCGCTTTCCTCAGGTTTCGCCCATTATCATCAAGACGGTCCTCAGCATTCAGAAGGCCTTGAACCCCACTAAGGAGACCACAGAGGAGGTTGAAAGTCCTGTCCCTGTGGACATGTGGGAGAAGCGGGACTGGAAGGATCTCAAAGTGTGGTTCTTGGAGGAGCAGGGAGAAGCAAACACAAAAGCAGCAGCGCCACTCATCCCACAGGGGGAGTCACTTAAGGTACAAGCCTGGATTATACTAGGTGACCCAAAATATGAAAATTTCAATTATGGCTTTGATTAAAAAGCTATTAATTTCAAATTACAACCCCACACTATTCAGTTTATGGAAGACCATTCACCAGAGTTTCAGCTTTGCCTGTCAATCACTTTTACACACTCCTCTTTCGGGAGAGTGACCCAAAAAGTTGCATCCTACTGAGTCCCCCAGTGCAGCAATGTTTTCTCCCGAAAGAGAATTAGCTGAAACTCTGGGGAATGGTCTTCCATAAATTGAATCGTGTGGTTGTAATTTGAAATAAATAGCTGTTTTATCAAAGCCACAATTGAAATTTTCACGGCTACGCATCCTGTTGGGTCATCCTGTAGTTAGTCTTAAAGAAGTGTGACTGTTATTTAACAAAATGTCCATCCTTCTTCTCCAGATGGACATCAAATCAATCTGTGTGACGTTGGAGGCCGGTGTGGGCCACCGCACCGTGCCCATGCTTCTTGCAAAATCATCCTTCAAAGGAGATGTCGACAACTGGTCGACACTCATTAACTTGAAGAGTGAACTGAATTTAGAGGTAAGATAAGTATAGTAGTTTATGTCCATCCATAAAAACAAGAGTGATAGTAATAGTGGAAGCATTGTGTCATTTCACATGTTCGATAAAACGTTTTAGGTCCATTACTACAACGAGGTGGTGGGTGTGTGGGAGCCGCTCCTGGAGCCGTTAGAGGATGAGATGAAAGATGGATTCCGACCCTGGAAGTTGGAATTCACGGTTGTCATATATTTGCATTTTCTGCAGTCATATCTGTACCATTACTGAGTTGATTAAAAACCTTACTGTTACTTGCAAACATTGATTGAAATATTTTTTTCTCTAAATCAAGCAACATTGACTGATTTTTTTTTTTTTTGTCACTTGAACAAGCAGATGAAAACAAAGCCATTGAAGAACACCGAGTGGGCAGATGAGGTGGATTACAATGTCCCCGATTACAAGACTGTCATTTTGATCAGCAGCAAAGACCAACTTAATATCACCCTGTCCAAATGTGGACTTGCTATGCTGAGTAACCTGGGCAATGTGAGTGCAGAGAAATATCCGACAAGATAATCCTTCCAGGGATATTCACACCCCACTGTTTCTCCACAGGCTTTTGCCAACGCTGCCAAGGAGACAACCGGGTGCTTTCAGAAGGACGAAGCTCCGTTTGTGGTGAAGAACCGCCTGGGCCTACCCGTGTCCGTCCAGTACAGCGATGTGTTCTCTCCGGTCGCCATGCTCAGCAATGACCACATTGTTGAGCTTCAGGACGGCCAAACGCTTGGGATGGACTATTCCGTCACCACCGAGTCGGACCAGTTCTCAGCAATGATCTCCCTCAGTGAAAAAGACTACTACATACAGCCAAGTATGAATAAATAGCTCAAATGTATTCACTCATGTATGTGACATTTAAAGCTCTAAGGTTGGGGGGCAGAGGACTATTCCCTGAGGCTACACTCATTACTTCTTTCAAAAGTCAATGAGAAGCGAAACTTACACATACATATTTAAAGCCCTTGAATCATGGCTAAAACAAGGCCAAATAATGCACCCAGAGATAAGTCACCCTAAATTCATGCCTTATATTAAAGGGTGCTTGAATAAATAAATACTCAGTGAACTCGACCAAATACTTTGCTCACCCGAGTTCCAAATGCTCTCACAGCTCCAGCGGGTCACACATCAGCCAGCATGATCCCCTTGATCAAAGTTGGACGAAGAATGTACAGTGTGATGCACGAGGTGTCGGGAATCACGCGCTTCCTGGTCTGTCAGGTGTACTCGGTGGAAGGCAGCAAGTACATCAAGATCCGCTCACCTTTCCAGGTACAATGATACATGTGTGTGTCTATTACATGTCACAGAATATTTCTTTATTTTAATTTCTTCTTTCATCAGATTATCAACCATTTCTCCATTCCCTTTAAAGTGTTTGAGGGGTCCACATATTTGGGGACCTCATTACCCACAGAGGAGTACTGTGTCCCTCTAGACTCGTACAGGTAATTGTACACATTTACGGAGTAATACAAAGCATACATAACAAAAACTACCGTATTTTTCAGTGTATAAGGAGCACTGGAGTATAAGGTACACCCCCAATGAATGGTGTAATTTCAAACTTTTTTCATATATAAGGTGCACCGGACTGTCTATCAGGCGCACCTTCAATCAATGAAAAAAAAAATCAAAATATAGTATATAAATATATACTGTGTAAGTTTTCCAAATATAAGGCATATACGGCGCTACAGTAGAGGCTGGGATTACACACGACTTCTTCTACAGAGGCAAATGGAGTCGGTGGCTACTGACAGTATTTGCAAGACCTGTTGTGGCTCAATATTACTTAACATATAATGCACACATATAATGCGCAGGGTCATCTTTTGAAGAAAATGAAGGGTTTTGGGTTCGTCGAATACACCGGAAAATACAGTATAATTAATTCCTTGTGACTTTCGGTGACCAAAATGAATTGTAGCCAACCCCGCTGTTAGTTGTGGCATAAGTCTCTGTCTCTTCTTACCTCTCAGGTCTGAACTGAGCCTCCAGCCGGTCACAGATGAAGACGGTGACCAGTATGAGTGCTCGGAGGGCTTCAGCTATGAGGACATTGACCTCCAGCAGCCCAAGATTCACATTCAACAGAAGTGCCAACGCGGCAGCAACCCGGGTGACGTGCTGACGGTCAACATTGTGCCTGTGAAGGACACAGTGATGTTTAAAGACACAGGCGGAGTGGGGGACAGCTTTGACGTACCGTTTGTTTTCCATCTGTGGCCTTGTGTCCTGCTTCGAAATCTGCTGCCTTATCCAATCATCTACAAACTCGATGTATGGCTTTTTTGGACGTCTGTATACATACAAAAATGCTTTACACTAAACTGCGGTCTTCTCCTTAACAGGACAGCAGAGAGAGTGGACCAGAGTCCACGTTAAACCCGGGCCACTCCGCACAACTTCACACTGCCATCATCGACCAATCCAGCCTGGACCTTCGCCTGATTGACTACCTCGCTCAAGACTGGTCTTCTCAGTACAGGTCTGAAAAATTAAACATTTTAATACAAATCAAAATGTACATGTGGAATCTTTCTCAGTTTGTGATTTTTTTTTTTTTTTTTTTTTTTTTTTTTTTCAAATTAAAATGCGTATCTATCTGTATAGCTATATTGCGCTCTAATTTAAATCATAAAAAAAACATTCTGTTTTCAACAGCCTCTGCAGTGACCAGGAAGAAATCACCTTCATCGTGTTTGAGTCCCTCCGCACGGAGGATGACGACTACGGCGAAGGGACAGAGAAGCGGCGGGCAGAGCTGGACATAGCCGTGCACGTCAAGTACGACAAGGGTCAGATGGTGGTGGCTATCCACTCACCATACTGGATGGTGAACAAGACGGGCAGGCTGCTGCAATACAAGGCGGACGACATCCACCGCAAGCACCCGCTGGATTATGAAATGCCCCTGCTCTTCTCCTTCAAACCTCGTTACTTTCTGAAGAACAACAAGGCAAGGCTTGGAAATTGTTGTTGAATGTAACGATTTAAAAGGTTAAAAGATGTTTCTCGCCTCTTTCAGGTCCGTCTCATGATCTCTGAAAGTGAACTCTCTGACGATTTTTCCCTGGATACTGTTGGAAGCTATGGAGATGTGAAATGTAAAGGACAGTATAAAGATTATCTGGTGAGTGTCTGGTGATTTTTTTTTTGTAATTAATTTGATTATTATTATTGGATTAAAGAATGGGAGGTGGGGGGCTCATGATCTTTTTCCCACCCCTGATCTAAAATGTCCGTAGGTGTAAATGGGAGTATGACTAGTTTTCACGCTATGCATGACCTGCGATAGACTGATAACTAGTTCAGGGTGTATGCCCCTTCTTACTCAAAAGGCTACTCCCGTGGTGACATAATAAAAAGAAGACTTTCGAGAATGGGTATATGAGCAAAATGCCCCCTGATCCATCCCTTCTCCTACTTCAGGTCGGTGTGAAGATCGACACGAGCAGCTTCAGTCTCACCCGCATCGTCACCTTCATGCCGTTTTACGTGCTAGTCAACAGGACTAAGCAGACTATCCTTATATGTGAAGAGGGCGAGGAGAACTGGACCTTAGTCCCGCCTGAACAGGTGAGAGCCTGCATTCTTTACGACGCATTTATGCATGATCTTTTTTAGAACAGTTCCCGGTACTGTAAACCTTCAACTAATTCTAATAATAATGTGCAGTTGCAGACCACACAAATTAGATTAATATAGCAAGTCAATCTTATGTCAGACTTATTTCTGCTCTTACCAAATGTTTATGCATTCTTGTGCATCGTCACATGCTCATAAAAAGTGAGTTATTTTTCATGGTTACTGCAACCTTTCCTAAAATGAAAGTAACAAAAAAATAGACACTACCTGCTCATCTTTTTAAAACTGACTGACATGAAATAGTGCCTTGTAAATGACGCTTTAAAAGACTCTTCAACTCTGTATGTCATGTTTTTAAAAATTCTCACGATTTTTTTTCCACTATTCTTTTTCTAGTCCGCCATTCCGTTCTGGCCTGAAAATGATGCCAAGCTTCTGAAAGTCAAAACAGAAGGCTGTCTGTCTCCGCCTCGCACCATCAACTTCACACGTCCAGAGAATTGCTTACTGCTGCTCTTGGATAACACTGTAAGGACAATAAAATGGGTTATTGGTTGAATGTTAATCAATGGAAACATGTCATCTTCAGTCTCTTTTTTTCTTTTATAGGTGGGTGGTATCATTGTTGATGTCAATGTATCGGACCACTCGGCCACCATCCGATTTTCCGACTACCACGATGGCGCAGCGCCTTTCCTTATCATCAACCACACTAAAGACCAGACCTTGCAGTACTATCAAAGGTCAGCCTCAAATGTTTTCTTATTATTCTACTGACAAATGTATGTCCTGTTAATTGGTGATAACATTCCCTATGGTCACACAATTGGGTAAGTTTCATGGTGAATATATAGGGTCTGAACAGTAAAAAAAAAATATTCTTACAGCAGTTTCACTGGTCATTTGGCAACACTTTCTTCCAACACTTTTAAACTTCACCCTAACAATCATTTGGACGAAACACCGTTTGAAAAGCGCCGTGCGAGGGTTTCCTCATTACTTCTTGTGGTCACAATCATGGTTGGAGTTTGCAATGTGGAGGTGATTAAGATGCATTGTGCCAGGAGGTTCCCTTTTGTGCCCGTTTTTCAAGCGTATTCATATTTTACACAAGCTTTGTATGTATGTGTGTTGTGGGCCATGCAGTGAACAGACAGACTCCCCATGGCTGCCAAGTGAGCTTCTGGATCTCTCTTTCTCAATGGAGGAGGCCAGGTAGAAATGAGGAAAACAAGTGTGATGTCATCTAATCCGTTCCTTCTTGTCAAATCATCATCCGTGTCAAACCATGAAAATCTTTGAGCGAAATTGCTCCTCATTCATTGTCCAGTGGTTTTCATGTGTCAATTCTGCTAATTCCTCTTTGCCATGATTTAATGTTTGAAATGGCTTCTTTGGACTGGAGGGTTGCCGTGGTAATACATTCTTGGTGGCTCGGTGCTGTCATACCGTCGTGCTTTGTGTTTGCATGATGCGCTTGTTGTCGTTTGCAATAATTGAGGTAGTGTTTTTATTTTTATATATTTTTTAAGTGATTACCTGTGTTTGATGGCATCCCTTTGCTGTTTTCAGTTCCCAGAAGGCAGCAGAAGTGGAGAAGGTAGAAGCCGGCAAAGCCGTGCATTATACTTGGGCTAAGCCCACGGGTTCCCGGGAGCTCTGCTGGAGTTGCGGCAAATATAGCGGGAAGCTGAAGAGCGAAGAGGTGCGTGTAAAAACACATCAAGAGACTCTCCATTCCTCAATTTTTAGCCTCAAGTGCAAATATCATTTTATTTTTTAAATTAAATACATGGACCGTATTTTCCGGACTGTAAGACGCAATGGTTTATAAAACGCACCTTCAATGAATGAGATATTTTAAAACTTTTTTCATATATAAGGCACACTGGATTATACGAAAAAATGCAAGCCATTTAGGTATGCCTTATAGTGCAGAAAATACAGTAAGTTGATAATTATTTTAAAATATACTGTGTAAACTGAGAAACACTCAGTTGTCACTGCTTAGCGACAACTGGCTGCATCTCGTTCTGACCTGTAGCCCTTCTCATCTTCTTGCATCCACAGGATCTGCGTGAGGACTTGGGGAAGGACGGCAAACTTTTTGTTATCTCCTTTTATGAAGGTAATGTCAAAATTGCACTCATCCAAGCCCTCCTGGTCACCGAGGCCCATTCTAATTGTGTGGTTGTGCTCTCCAAGGTCTCCAGCGCGTAGTGCTGTTCACAGAGGAGCTGCGCATCTACAAGCTGCTCTGCGAGAGTGAGAAGGCACAGTTAGCCGAGCAAGAAATCATTCTGTCGCTTTACAACGTAGGCATTTCGCTGGTCAACAACAGTAGCTTCCAAGAAGTCTCCTACATCGGGATCACCAGGTATGTCACTCCGTCCCCTTTCGTCGTCGTCATTTTGTAATTTTTTTTTTGTGACAACTGCTGTCCTCTTGCAGTTCGGACGTGGTATGGGAACTGAAGCCCAAGAAGAAGAACAGGTGGAAGCCTATGAGCAACGAAGCAGCTGAGATGCTTGAGAAAAGCTACAAAGACTACATTGAATCCGGATCTGTTGACAAAGCCATCGTCAACCTGGACAACAGCTTCCAAGTCAGGCTCATCTCAAACAATACAGTGCATCTACATCTATGAAAACATCCCTGGCAATAGAACTATATCTAACATTTTTTTCCCAATCATTTTTAAATTCAATTTATACTGATCTATGTTTTAGTTTACTAAATCTCATTAATGATCTTTGAACTGTGTTTAAATCATTATATTGTACGTTTGTTGGTCTCTGGCAGGTTTGCCTGTCACCCAACGGGACGGACATGCGATTGCTGCAGCCGTGCGACGGCCTTCTACGAAGGAACTTTCTACCGGCCGTCAATGTAGAGTACAGCGTCTCGCCGCGCCAGAGCTCCTACAGAGTCCAAATCCACCACATCCAGGTCAGTCATTGGAAGGCCAATTTATAATAAATAAATCAATAAAATAAATAGGCTATATAGTCTTCACTATAATTTGGACGTTTGTCGCACAGATCCAAAATCAGCTCCCTGGAGCCATCTTTCCCTACGTTTTTTACCCGGTAAAGCTTCCAAAATCTGTCACCATGGATGCAGGTCTGTTGAGCCGATCGATGTTTTATCTGTTGCTTTTGTCTGTTTTGACCAATTTCTGCATTTCTTACAGAACCCAAGCCTCTGACTGACCTCAGCATCGTAACTCGGGCAGCAGGCCACTCTGACATCTCCCGGATCAAGTAAGGACGCTCTTTTATTTGCCATTTTTTTGTGCTTCACTGTAGTAACGGTCTCTCGCCACATCGTTGGTCAGTTAAGCTGCTTAAATTGTAAATAATCAATCCGTAAAATATTTCATAGCCCTGTCATCTCTTCCTCAGGTACTTCAAGGTACTGATCCAGGAAATGGATCTAAAACTGGATCTGGGCTTCCTTTACGCAATCCTAGACCTGTTTACCCCAGAGGATGGCAGCGTCATAAGCAGCCAACAGGAGGTGCGGTCCTCCCATCGTATAGTTTGACCGACAATTTGAGCGCTTGTGTCCGTTCACATTCTGAGCTTCTGCTTGCTCCAGGTTGAACTCTTTGAGAAAGACGTGGAATACATTAAGACTGAGCTGAACCACGTTTCCGCCGCTGATACTACACCCATCAGCCTATACGAGTATTTCCACATTTCCCCCATCAAGGTACAATACCAGATGTCACAAGGGCGAGTTTTGTTTTTGTGTTTTTTCAGCTGCATGTTTATGCAAAAATGATTTCAAATAGTACATTTGTTTATGGAAAATAAATATTTAAAATATAGATGAATAAATACATATCGAATGACCTTAATTGTGGGAAAATATTTTATAGGATTTATTTGAAGGCCAATTGTTTTTTTTTTTGCATTTGTTTCCTTAGCTCCATTTGAGTTTCTCTCTAAGTACGGGCGGTGAGGATGGCCTAAAGGAAAAGAGGGAGCGGGAGCTCATACCTGTCCAGTCGCTCAACCTCCTGCTCAAGAGCATCGGTGCCACGCTCACCGACGTTCAGGACGTTGTCTTCAAGTATGTGCAACTAAAACACAACAAAAGTCACATCATCAATGGGAAATGGCTCACAATTGAATCTCGTTTGTGTCAGGCTTGCATTCTTTGAGTTGACATTCCAGTTCTGTACTACCCAGCAGCTCCAGTGGGAAGTCATCAGGCATTATTCCAAACAGGTAACCATGATGGTCAAGCACAGTGGTTCCCTAAATTTTTGGACACGGGATAATAAGAAATGACATTGGAGCACCCAAACAGTCATTATTCATGAAAGCAAGTTTTATTCTGAAAAATTTGATTTTGTTATTTCAAACTTTAAAAAGCAGCAATTCTTAAAGTTTAAACCGAAATGAATTCAGCCGTGTAAAACCGCTTTATATTTTAGGCAATCAAGCAAATGTATGTCCTGGTGCTGGGCCTAGATGTACTGGGAAATCCCTTTGGTCTGATCAGAGGGCTGTCCGAGGGAGTCGAAGCCTTCTTCTATGAACCCTATCAGGTAAGGCCAAAACATCAAGTTCTTATTTTAGTAATTTAATGGCTTCATTCATGTTTCAAAGCTCTGAAAAACAAAAAGAAAGCCCTAAAGGTCAAATGAATGTGCAAATCTATACCGACGTGGTCGTGTTTGCATGTTGGTGTTCCACAGGGCGCGATCCAGGGCCCAGAGGAATTTGTGGAAGGGATGGCGCTTGGTGTGAAGGCTCTGGTAGGAGGAGCTGTAGGTAAGCAAATCCGATTACCGTAGTTGCATGAACCATTGTTTTCTATACGTTTTACGGTCAGCTGTATTAAAATGTCATTTACATCTTACTTGCTTAAAAGACAACCGACGTCTCCGGACAAGTTGTGTCCATAATTTGTAAAATGGCTTCAAATGACTTCTACTGAGCGTATTTTACAAAGATTTCGTTGAGACATCTCCCCTCAATGTTGCCTCATAATGGTACAGAATAAATTCTTTAATCGATTGCAAACATGTATGCTTTCCTCTTCAGAACTATTTGAATCATATTAATAACTGTATGTGTAACAAGAAAGCATATTCTCCGAATCTGAAGCCATTGTTTTGATTGTGCCGCAATGCAAGACGTCTTGGCGTGACGTCACGAACTGGGGGCGGGACTTTCTGAAAATGCCCAATTCGCAGCTCAATTTTTTCAGATTTTGGACACTTTTTTTGGGCATTTTTATTGGTGTTTTGCATTTGAATAAAAATATACTGCGTGTTTTGGGTAATTTAGATGCTATAAAACGTTTTTCTGATGTCAGTTAAGAAACAAAAAAGTGACGTTGGTTGTCCTTTAAGTCAGTTTTCCATGTGTTCGAATTTGAAGTCACTTTTCAAGTATTTACGACGGTTTTCATTTTAGAATAATTTGTATTTTAATTTCACTTATGTGTTGCTGTTTTTTTTATTAATAGCAGTATGTATTGTTTACATTGTGTTTCGATTTCAACATATTCAAGTTTTACTGCAGAATTCAAAGAATCAATTGACGTCTACAGAGTTTTTAATGCACTAATATAGTTTTTTTGTCAATAGTATGATGACTTTTGTGTTAGAAATCATGTCAAGAAGTATGCATTCTGAACTCTGAAACTGGTGCACACCACAGGGGGCATAGCAGGTGCAGCCTCCAGGATCACCGGCGCTATGGCCAAGGGCGTTGCTGCCATCACAATGGATGAGGAGTACCAACAAAAGAGGCGAGAGACCATGAACAAGCAGCCCAGCAGTCTCCGAGAGGGTCTCACCAGGGGTGGGAAAGGATTGGTTTCGGTATGCATTTCTCCTCTATGACACATGTACTGTTGAGAAGAAGCCATGGCTAATTTTGGGATGTTTTCTCAACAGGGATTTGTTAGCGGAATAACAGGCATTGTCACCAAACCCATTAAAGGTAGGCGACACAATATTGACCTTTTTTGGGTTTGGCCTTCCAAACCCAACCACAAAAGGTGAAAATCTCAGATGTCATAAGACCAGAAAGGAAATACCTTTGTTTATCTGTGGTTCACTTTATTCAAATGTTTTAATTGGTGGTGGTGATGTCACTGCGCAGGAGCACAAAAGGAAGGAGCGGCAGGCTTCTTCAAAGGATTCGGGAAAGGCCTCGTGGGTGCCGTCGCCAGGCCCACCGGAGGCATCATCGACATGGCCAGCAGCACTTTTCAAGGCATCAAAAGGTTGCTTTTTTCCCACCATTTTTTTAACTCATTCACTGCCAGACGATGTGCAAAAATATGTCCACTCAAGTGCCAGGATTTTTGTCATTTTCACTCAAATTGCAGTACCCACAGAATATTGAGTTTTAAGACTACATAAACATTCAATTCAACATAAGAAACCTGAGACTATCCTCTTTCTTTCAAAAAAAAAAAAGAGTTAATTCCTAAATTATATGGGTCTGGAGTTATCTGTGCTTGATATCTGTACAAAATACAATACAATGCATACCTATTGATTTATATAGCGCTTTAACAACATCTGAAGCTGTAATAAAGCGCTAACATGGACAAAAGGCAAATGCTGTCCTTGAGTGGAAGCGAAAAATATTGCCAGAGGTCTGACCAGCGCTTTATCGGAACCTCTTCAAGAAAAAACAAAACCAGAACAAATTCGGGAATGGCGCTCCATGTCACACTTTTCAATTCCCGAATAAATTCGGAAATGGCCGCAAATTAAGTTATTATATATTTTTGAAAGCATTTTAGCAGTTCAATAGACAATGAAATACAAAACAAAAGTACACATAAAGAGCTGCCATATGCCACAAATCGTGTCACACGTTAAATTTACATGTGGGATTATTATTATTATTTTTTGCATCCGTGTTAGGGCGGCGGAGACATCGCAAGACATCGAATCCCTGCGCCCACCTCGTTTTATCCACGAAGATGGCGTCATACGGCCGTACAAGCAAAGAGAGGGCATCGGAAGTCAGATGCTTCAGGTATCTACGTAAACCTGTGACTTCATCGAATCACCGTCCCTCCTAAAATCGCACATTTTGAATTGTTCTGCAATCCAAGTAACTTCTATTGATTGTGCAAGTTGACTTTTGGGCAATGATCTGTAGAAAACTCCAAAAAGGTCTCAGGTTACAACTGTAAAGTGTCCTTGAGAGCTTTGAAAGGTGCTTAAAATTACATGTATTATTATTATTCAGTTTTTTATATGACACATTATTCAGTTTATGGAAGACTATTCACCAGAGTTTCAGCTATTTCTGTCAATTTTTCATCAATTCATGGCTTTCCCAAGATGTGTTCCAAATGTCCACCATTTCGTTGCAAGCAAACCTGTACCCATCTGACAAAGTTGTCAATCACTTTTACACACTCCTCTTTAGGGAGAAAACATTGCTGCAGTGAGGGACTCAGTAGAACGCATCTTTTTGGGTCACCCTCCTGAAAGAGGAGTGTGTAAAAGTGATTGACAACTTTGTCAGACGAGTACAGGTTTGCTTGCAACGAAATGGTGGACATTTGGAACACATTTTGGGAAAGCCATGTATTGAGTAGAAATTGACAGAAATAGCCGAAACTCTGGTGAATGGTCTTCCATAAACTGAATAATGTGTGGTTGTAATTTGAAATAAATAGCTTTTTAATCAAAGCCGCAATTGAAAATTTCATGGGTACGCATCTTTTTGGGTCACCCTGCATAAGTGTTCATGTGACATATTAGAAGGCATTGAAAATGACACCGCACGACAGAATCTCAATGAGGACTGAGACACAATTTTTCACTTTGGACTATGAGGTCAGAATGATGACGATTGTTGTTGAGAGTTTTGAGAAGTTCTATACAGTGATACCTTGGCTTACGAACTTAATTGGTTCCCAGAGTGTGTAAGGCGAAAAGTGTTTATCCCAAAAAATAATTTCCCGTAGGAAACCATTAAAATGAGAAGAATCCGTTCCCAGGTCCCCATAAAACATACTTTTCTACTTTCTAATTTTATCAGACTTTAAACTACACAAAATATACCTTATTTTATGTATAATAAGTGTGCTACGGTATTATAATTAAAGACATAAACAGCACTGTATAATAAAGTCATTTTATTTACCTTTGTGATGGTCGTTGATGGGTGGGTAGGGTGGTCGGTTTCCTCAGCATTAAACACAGGAACGTAACCTTCTTTCACCATCTTGAGGAATGATCCCTTGTAGGCGTTTTCTCTGTGATAATTTTATCTAGTTCTTCATCAATTGTGATCTGTTTAGCTGGGTTGATAGCTTTTTGCATCAAGTGTAGAGATGACTTGTGCGGGTTATTTGTGGAGCCTGATTGATGGGAATTTTAACCTTGCAGTCTACACTCTGCTTTTGAACTATCAAAGTTGAAACGAGTCCAAATTTCACCATTTTGTCACTCTCTCTCTGTTGTCTGCCTGTATCTTTAATGTTTAAACCACCTCCCCTTACTGCTGCATTCTTGACCAATCACGTGGCTTTAACAAAAGACCGGGGGCGGGGAATAGAGGACCAAAACAAGCCAGCTGACATTTTCTTTTAGGAGAACGGGCTTGTTTGCGAACGACACATCACTCATTGTGGCAAATCCGTGTGTCTCCCGAAAAATAGTTTGTATGCAAAGGTAAAATGTTCATGAATTTAATGTTCATAAACCAAAATGTTCGGAAACCGAGGGGTTCGTAAACCGAGGTATTACTGTAAATGGTTAGCGAGTGACTTGGAAGGGCCATCGATCGCTTGGTGGGTTTGTGTCGTCGTGTGTCTGATTTTGTGACCTTCTCTCTTGTCATGTCCACAGACACAGAGTAGCTTGAGCCTCAGTGACTACACTGACAGTGAGGATGATTGGGATGAGGATGAGGAGCAGGATTATGAGGATGATGAGGAAGACAGCTAGCGCTCCGAGCTCAAAATAAATAGAGATATAAGCTAATGATTTCTTTCTGTAAAGGCTACAGGACGTTCAGTGTTCATCGAAAGAAAGCATTTAAGCACTTCATGAGGCTTCTCTAAATCATGTGGTCTAATACAGCATGTGATTACTATTTTTATTCTACTTGAATTATTGAACGTTTTTTTTGTAATCAGTTCCATGTGATTATTATTTTTTTTTTTTAGTTCCCCCCCCCCCCCCCCCAACTCCTTTCTTTTTTTTCACCAATAGTCATCATCTTTTCACAATCTCTGTTTTGGTGGTTTTGCCATTGTTATTCCCCCTTCCTCTCTTTCTCCATTATTGTTTTCTTTCCACCATCTTGTCTCAGTTCCCCAACATTTCCCCAATAAAGTTTCGGACATTTTCAAACTCCACCTACCATTTGTTGTGTTTGTTTTTCAACCATAAGATCAAGGCTCCATATTAAATCATTGAGGAAAATGTTAATTGTCACTTCCTGTCTAATTGTACGTGTTGTGTGTGTGTGTGTCTGCAGAAAATCGAGAATGGACGTTTTGCTAAATACCGCTACTTTGCTCACGCCAAAGTCAATGACTCGGACTTCTTCATGATCACCAAGAAGTAAGTGTGGACGCCTACTTGATGAGAAATCATGTCATTGATAAGCTTCCTTGATGTTTTTATAAATGTTTCTTTTGCCATCCAAGAGGCATTTTCTTTGTGACAACGGGCACGTTTGGTCAACTGATCTGTGAGTGGCAGTACTTATTTGACGAGTTCACCAAGGACCCCACCATCATTGAGAACCGACGACTTCGCATTGAGGCCAAGGTGAGGGCTCACTATTTTTTTTTTTTATCTTGTATGGGAAAAAAAAGCACCAAGACTGTAGACTGCTAGCTTCATAATAATGCTCATACATCATGGAAAACATTTTCCGTAATTTCCTGTGATGAATATGCAAGAAGAAATATCAATAAATTGTCTTTCCGGACATTACATTGTCTTTCTGGAAATTACAGTAAATAACCATTGAATTTATTCACTGCCAGACGATGTGCAAAAAATGTGTCCACTACAGTGCCAGGGCTTTTGTCATTTTCACTCAAATTGCATTCAATTCAGCGTTATAAACCTTAGACTCTTTTTTTTTCTGAAAAAATGAGTTTATTCATAAATTATATGATGATAATAATACATTTCATTTATAAGCGTCTTTCAAAACTCTCAAGGTCACTTTACAATCACAGGATAAGTTTTTGTTCTGTAGGTGAGCAGCGGCAGCCACATGCGCCAGCGTTCACTCAGCCCGGAAGTAACTCAAATGGATAGAAAGCTAGCTAGCTAAGAGATAGCTAATTAATAATAATACATTTCATTTATAAGCCCCTTTCAAAACTCTCAAGGTCACTTTGCAATCACAGGATAGTTTTTTTTTTTTTTGGTGTGAGCAGCGGAGGCCACATGCGCCAGTGTTCACTCAACCCGGAAGTAACTCAAATGGATAGAAAGCTAGCTAAGAGATAGCTAATTAATAATACATTTCATTTATAAGCGCATTTAAAAAGTCTCAAGGTCACTTTACAATCACAAGAAAATATTTTTCTTTGGGTGAGCAGCGGCAGCCACACGTGCCAGCGTTTACTCAACCTGGAAGTAACTCAAATAGATAGAAAGCTAGCTAGCTAATAGAGTGATGATAATAATACATTTCATTTATGAGCGCCTTTCAAAACTCTAAAGGACACTTTACAGTCACAGGATATTTTTTCTGCAGGTGAGCAGCGGCAGCCGCTTGCGCCAGCGTTCACTCAACACGGAAGTAACTCAAATGGATAGAAAGCTAGCTAGCTAAGAGATAGCTAATAATAATAATACATTTCATTTACAAGCGCTCTTCAAAACATCATCGTGACAAAATGATCATAACTAAAAACAAAAAGTATTTTAAATTCAAGTTTCTGATATTAGCTACCCTTTAGCAGAGTTAGCACATCTTTACATTCATTTCATATTATTTTATAATTTATTTCATATTTATTCTAATTATTTAGTTTATTTAGTGTAGACTGGAAGGTTAAATATCCCATCAATCAGGCTCCACAAATAACCCGCACAAGTCATCTGTACACTTGTTGCCAAAAGCTATCAACCCAGCTAAACAGATCACAATTGATGAAGAACTAGATAAAATTATCACAGTGAAAGCACCTACAAGGGATCATTGCTCAAGATGGTGAAAGAAGGTTACGTTCCCCATCAAGTGTTTCATGCTGAGGAAACCGGACACTTCATTCCATCAAGCCATTAACTACCATCACCAAAGTAAATAAAATGACTTTATAGTACATGACAGTTTATTTCTTTAATAATAATACTATAGCACATTTATTATACATAAAATATTATATTTTGTGTAGTTTTAAGGCTTAGAAACTTAGAAAGTAGAAAATTATGTTTTATGGGACCTGGGAACGGATTATTCTCATTTTAATGGTTTCCTATGGGAAATTAATTTTTGGGATACAGACTTTTTTCCTTACACACTCTGTCTGGGAACCAATTAAGTTCGTAAGCCAAGGTCCCACTGTAGTTTTAGGAAAACATACAGAACAGGCATGCTTTTATTTTGGATGTTTTAAGGAAGTAGAAATAAAACCCACATTATCATCCTCAATTCATGAATCATTTGTGTAGCGACCGAATTCCAAAAAGAAATATCAATCAATATGTTTTGTATTGTACTGTAAATATCTCCAAACTGGTGTTTTATAAATCTTCCCCCACTTTATTTATTTATAACGTGCAGGAGCGAGTCAAGTCGGTGTTTCACGCCAAAGAATTCGGCAAGATCATTAACTTCAGGACGCCCGAGATCGCCACGGTGAGTCGCTTTCCATTAATTCGTCATCGTCCTCGGGAACGGATGACGGCATTCTGGCTTGTTTGTTGTCCTTTCAGTGGGTTCTCGCTAAACTGGAGGATGCCAGAGAGAGTTTACCTAAATATTGAAATGCAAACGCCACACCACACACAAACACGTGCGCTGTTTTGGCATTTATTCGATATCCAGTGGGCCAAAAACACGCAATGGAGCTTGTGTCCATCAGTGCCTTTGTTTGTTCACCTTGCGTGTTCGTGTGTGCAAATTTTATAACACGTTTGTCAAATCTGAAGTTTACCGAACAAAGGGAATTATCACATTTCACATCGCGACCCCTCCCCCTGGATTTTTAATGTCACACGCTCACGTAATGACTCACTTTATACTCGGCGACTACGACAGTATTTTTTTTGCTATCAAATTCCGTATGTTAAAACTCCTTTGGAGTGTGTGGGTTAAGACGCATGGCATTTTTATACTAAACTGCTGTATATTAATCTTGTAGGTTATGTATATACATAAATATATGGATGGATATGTTCATAGAAAAATTAATAATGGAAGCAGATGTTTTTTTTCAGTCTTTGTATGACATGTCATCATTCAATGAGAAGCATCACCATTTCCTTTTTGTTGTTATTATTTAACACTCCAAAACATAGTTTTGGAAACAAATATAAATCACAAATTTTGATGTTTTACAAAACTGATGTATTAAACTGAGAATTTTTGGTTTATTTTTGAAAAAAAATGGACACTTATTTTTTTTTCTTTTTTATTAAGACATTTTTGTTTTGTTTAGGATATAAACTGACACAATTTTTATTTTTTTCATTCAGAATTTAACAATAATTTTTTTTTTCTTCCAGATAAAATTAATGTCACAAAATTGGATATTCATCACTTATTTTTTTTTTTTTTTTTTTTTTAATTCCATGTACAAAGTAATTCAAACAAACTGAAGGTAATGTGCTTCTCATTTGACAGTAATATGCAAAGCCAAACATGTTTATAAAAAAGCGAGGGGAAAAAATCTATTTAAAAAAAAAGGGAATTCTATATGTCATCATTCTTTTTCAGTTTTTTTTTTATTATTTTTGTGCTCGTTTATATATTGGTGCTGATGTACGTTTTCAGGTGTTCACTGCAATGACTTCTTTTGGTTTAATAAATAAATAAATAAATTGGTAGGCTTGCTTTTGGCATCTCTTTCCGCCCTGCACAAAAACTTCACATTTAAAGGACAACCGACACCTGCGGACAAGTTGCGTCCATAATTTGTAAAATCACTTCAAATGACTTTGACTGAGCGCATTTTACAAATATTCCACCGCATATAGCTATATTTTACGTTTTAAGACTCGCGCTGAATATTCAGGAAGTCTTGTTTTTGAGTTAACGACGATTCCGGACGTCACGTCACGTCAGGAACACCCCCCCGGCCGAGAAAGCGACACACAATGCATTTTGGGTACTTTATTTGGTCTGAAACCTTTGTGTTGAACCGTGTTGATGGCGAAATGAGAAGGAAAACACATAAATAACGCAATGGTGAATTGTTGTGTGTTGCACCAAGACTACTATTTGATACTAGTTGACACAAATTCCCAGCAGACAAATCAGCCCATTTCCAACGGAGCTTGGACGCCATCTTGTGCATTTTCTAGGACGCTACGTTGGAGTCCTGACAGCTCGAATTGATACAGGAGGACTTCGTTAATCGATTGGAAACATTTATGCTTTCCTCTTAAGAACTATTTGAATCATGTTCATAACTGGATGAGTAACAAGAAAGCATCTTCTCCGAATCTGAACTCTCTGAAGCCATTGTTTTGATTCTGGAGCAAGGCAGTTTGTGAAGGAGTATCCTGGTGTGATGTCTTAAACAAGGGGGCGGGACTTTATGAATCTCCCCAGTTCAGAGCTCATTTTGTGGCAGTTTTGGGACACTTTAAGTCATTTTTATTGGAGTTTTGCATTGACTAAAAATATCAGCCTGCGTGTTTTGGGTATTTTAGATGCTATGAAACGTTTTTTCTGATGTCAGTTAGGAAACAAAAAAATGTTGTCGGTTGTCCTTTAATGATCTTCGTCAAATACAAACATTTTTGTTTGTGAAGGCAAAACTTGAATGGCATTTGTGGCGTTTAGAGTAAATTGAAGACTTGAAGATTCTGTCTGAGTATGGTATCTTTGACTGCGGCAAACACAAAGCGGATGTTCTCCGTGTCAGTGGCGCAGGTGAAATGCGGGTAGACCTTCTTGTCCTTATCCGGGTTTTGTTCCTGGTACATCTTGAGGATAAAATCTTGAGCTGCCGATGCATCGTGACGAGGCCCTAAATACCACACAAAGATTAATTATTAGGATGATTTAAGTTTTGTTACCACTTTTTTTTTTTTACCGCCGCAGGGATGAAACTTTAGTTTCATACGTAAAAATGTGGCTTACTGGTAGCTGACACATTTTTAGATTTTCATTCCATATCTCCATAATCTCTATTTTTTTTTTACACTTTAACCCCTGATAGTGATTAGACAGAATAAGAAGTTATCATATTTAAAAGTTTAATGCTTAGCTGGCCAACCAAACAAAAGGCGCAGATGGCCTCAGATCAATCTAAGTTTAACAGACACATCAAGTTAAACTGTCATCTTCATCGAGAGATCTGGCCTTGGACAGAATTTAGGACATGGGAAACATCTTTATCACCTGAGCAATTTATGACTTGAAACTCCTTCACATGAAGAGCTCATTAGCCAGGTTACAAATTTATCAGTTCATGGAAGAGATAATGTTGTATTGCTTACAGCTGTTTGTGCTTAGAACGCCCAGGGCCGTGGCATTCTAATCAAGAAAATTATGTTTTACTAATGTATCACTTAAATTTGCATATACTCTCAATAAATAGCTTGGCAGAGGGCTGCAGAATTCAGACGTCTGTCATGAATGGCTACGTCTCCTGCCGGCAGTAAAAGACAATCTTTCTGGGTTCGAGTCTTTGTCCACAGTGTCCGATCCCTTCAAACATTTCCTTTTGTTTTTCTCTTTCACCCAAACTCAATTTTTGCAAAGGAGCAAAATGTAAAATTATTTCTAGATATAATAGAAAAAAATTGCAGGTTTTTCGGGTTTCTTTTACTGGCAGAGTTGCGGCTTGGAATTGAAGCGGATTTACGTAGGACAAGAGATGTGAGACAATCTCTTTTCGTCAACGGATGATGCAGCTTCGTGTTTCCTTTCAAAACTTAGCTCGAAGCAGACGTGCACATTCTAACATGACGTCGTTTGATCCACTGATGAAAAGGACATTTTGATCCTCACCTCTTTCATCTAGAACTGCTTCATACAATAAAGCGAGTGCAGAAAGTGCTAAAGATTGAAGACTGTCTGTTTTTTTGTTGTGTCACATTATTTTGTTTTTGACTTCAAGATGGCGCCGCGAGAGTGTCTGCCTTTACAGCAGCTCCTGTATTTTGTTTTTTTACTTCTTTCTTTCCTTCCCTCTTCCTTTTATTCCTTTGCTGCTGTGAAATGTAAATTTCTCCACTGTGACACAAATAAAGGCTCATCTAATGTAATCTAATCAAAGCATATTCATACAACATGCTGATTGTTGGCATGCTGTAAATCACAGGTGTCAAAGTCACGGCCCGGGGGCCAAATCTGGCCCGCCACATCATATTTTTCGGTCCACCAAAGCAAATCAAACTTATGTAATTTTAGTTAGGATTTTAGCAAGCATCATGGAATATCACATTTTTGGCTGAAAACCATAATAAGTCATTATTCTTGACTTCGGATGTGAAAAGTAGTAAATAATTTGTTGTGCGCTCTATATGTAATATGTGGAAGGGATGAAACATTCTAATGGCTTCCTCAAATTCATAACGGCCCTCGAGGGGAAACTATAACTACAATGTGGCCCGTGGCAAAAAAATGACTTTGACACCCGTGCTGTGAATGTTACTTTTAAATTTCCTTTTTCAAAATTTGCTTTTTCTTTGTTTGAAAGCGGAAATGTCTTGAAATTTACAGCCAAGCGCAAAATACCCGATCATGAAACCAACCAGAAAATTGTGGGAAATAATCAGCCAGGTCGGAGTGTAAGATCTTCTCCTGGAGGATGTCTGTCTTGTTGAGAAACAGGATAACGGAGGAGTTCTGGAACCACGGGTATGTGATGATGGTCTTGAACAGAGCCCTGCTTTCCTCCATGCGGTTCTGACAAATGACACGTTGACATCGTTGCTGTCATCTGGATTTTTTTGTTATATTCTTAACTCATTCACTGCCAGACTGTGTGCAAAAATGTGTCCACTCCAGTGCCAGGGTTTTTATCATTTTCACTCACATTTCAGCACCCGCAGAATATTGAGTTTTAAGACTGTATATACATTCAATACAGCGTAAGAAAACTTAGACTCTTTCATCAGAAAAAAAAAACGTAATTTCTAAATTATATGGGTCTGGAGTTATCTGAGTTTGAAATAGGGGCGGCTATACAAAATATAATCCTTCCAAATGGATCTATATAGCGCTTTAACAACAACTAAAGCTGTTACAAAGCGCTAAGATGGACAAAAGGCAATATTATTAATACATAATACATTTAATTTCTAAGCATTTAATTTCTGAGCGCCTTTCAAAACTCTCAAGGACACTACAGTCAGAGGATTTTTTTGCGCGGTCCGGAAAATGAGATGAGATGAGATTATTATAAATAGCTAGCTAGCTAGACAGATAGCCAGCTAGGTAGCTAGCTAATAGATAGCAGGCTAGGTAGCTAGACCGATAGCTAATAAAAAGCAAGTAAATAGCAAAAGGATAGCCAGCTAGGTAGCTAGCTAATTATAAGTGCCTTTCAAAACTCTCAAGGACACTTTACAGTCAGAGGCTATTTTTTCTGTGGGTGAGCAGTGGCAGCCACACGCGCCAGCGTTCACTCATCCCTGAAGTAATTCAAATGGAACGCTAGATAGCTAGCTAATAGATACAGTGATAATAAAAATACTTTTAGTTTATAAGCACCTTTCAAAACTCTCAAGGACACTTTACAGTCACAGGATATGTTTTCTGCGCGTGAGCAGCGGCAGCCACACACACCAGCATTCACTCAACCCGGAAGTAACTCAGATGGATAGAAAGCTAGCTAACTAATAGATACAGTGATAATAATACATTTCATTTATAAGCGCCTTTCAAAACTCTCAAGGACACTTTACAGTAGGTAGCAAAGAGATAGCTAGCTAGCTAGATAGATAGCAAATAGATACCCAGCTAGGTAATCCGCACCCCACCGCCAGAAAAATCAAAACCCGAACAAATTTGGGAATGGCGCTCCATGTCACGATTTTCAATTCCCGAATAAATTTTGAGATGGCAGCGAATGAGTTAATCAGGTTTAGGTGATGGTTTTTTTGGGGGGGCCTCGGTCACGGATTGCCATCATCAATGGCTGTTGCAATTCCCTTACTTCATTGTCGGACTCTACCAGAACTTGGTCGTACTCGCTAAGCGCCACCAGGAACATGATGGACGTGACGTCCTCGAAGCAGTGGATCCACTTTCTCCGTTCAGAACGTTGACCGCCCACGTCCACCATCCTACCGCCGAGCGCAAAAGTCCATTTTGATTCTCATGGATGCTTGTTGTCGGGTGAAATGGGCCATACCTGAAGATGACGCTTTCCATGTCGAAGGGGTACTCGATAATGCCTGTGGTGGGAACCCGGACCCGCAGGATATCCTGGAGGTTGGGTACGTAGGAAGGCTGGGAGATGCGATCCAGTTCGGTGAGATAGCTACAGGATCAACCGGGACAGTTTTACTGTTCAGTGTCTTTCACTTGTGGGTTTCTCGGTTACAACATTTGATCAGGGATTTTTGTCATGCGTTTTTGGATTTTGATCAGCATTTTCTTCAACATTTTTTTTTTTTTTTTTTTTTTGTACTTAAAGGACAACTGACACCATTTTTTTGTTTCCTAACTGACATCATAAAACGTTTTATAGCATCGAAAATACCCAAAACACGCTGATATTTTTAGTCAAATGCAAAACAACAATAAAAATGACTTAAAGTCTCCCAAAACGACTTGAACCTTGTTCGTGACGTAACGCCAAGACGTCTCGCCTTGCTCGAGAATCAAAACAATGGCTTCAGATTCGGAGAAGATGCTTTCTTGTTGCTCATCCAGTTATGAATATGATTCAAATAGTTCTGAAGAGGAAAGCATAAATGTTTGCAATCGATTAAAGGAGTCCTCCCGTATCAATTAGAATTTTTTTGGTCCACTTTTTCATTGAGATTTTGTTCATATTTCCAGAACAATTTTTGATCATTCATTTTGTTCATGGTTTTTGTTGCAAATGTTTTAAACATTTTTCCATCTAGTCATCTAGTCATCATTTTTTCCAAAAGAATTTTTGATAATCCATTTTGATGTTTTTTTTAATCATTTTTTTCCACCTAGCTTTTGTTCATATTTTCCAAAACACTTTTTGATCATCCATCTTGATCAGGGTTTTTGTGTCAACATTTTTTTCACATTTTCACCTAGCTTTTGTTGATATTTTCCAAAACAATTTTTGATAATCCAATTTGGTCAGGATTTTTTTTTTGCAAATCATTTGCACCTTTTTCCAAAAGAATTTATGATCATCCGTTTTGATCATGGTTTTTATTGCAATTTTTTTATTGATTATTTTATTGCGTCTCACTAATGATCTTTGTTGACATTTTTGTGTGAAACTTGAGCCTCACTATTTTGTGGAGTCGGACAACTGGTATTCCCGGCGGCGATCGAAGCATTCCTGCAACCCGCTGTCATTCCACAATCTCCCAATGGCTGTCACGTGCTCTTGATCGAGTTCGTCCACCTTGGTCACCTCCACCTCCAGCAGCGTGTTGGCACTTATCTGCCACGCAGCAAAGACGTCCCAAATGACGCATTAGATTTTTTTTTTTTGTAGTTATGCTTTCGTCATATTGTTGCTGAGCTTTTTTTTTTTTTAACCTGATGACGTGGTTCATGGAAGGGGATGTGCAGGGTCTCCATGGCTCGGATTATGGTCTGCATGGATGTGTAGATGTTCTGGTAGACCAGTTTGGCATAGTTGCGTTTTTCTTCCTCGCTGTATCCTCCTCCGTGGATGATCCTCATCTGTTTGATGAAGGTGCTTTTACCGCTCTCCCCTGTACCTGGTACACAGTTTTTGGCTGGTCATGTCTTTTTGGTGTTTTTTATAGTTTATTTTTTTGGAGTGGCCATGTTTTTATTTTTATTATGGTTGTGGTGAGGATTTTTGGTCTTGAATTTTTGGCCGTGATTTAGGTTGTGATATAGATCACGAGTTCGGT